>NC_089582.1:133181315-133481315 GCF_019320115.1 Miscanthus floridulus | reverse complement strand
AAGCTCCACCAGCGCGACGAATGGGAAGGAAAGGCGCAACGGAAAAGGAATCTTTTGGCGCCGAGAAATTGAAGCGGTTCTCCGTGCAATGTATCCATGCAGATTGGCCCATGAGCGTGGCAACCGTCGGGAAGAAAATGTGAAGGAAATCCTCGTTTGCATGAGCGCAACAATCGACAAACCGTATTATACTCGTATTCTGCGCCTAAAAAAAATCTGACGGGAGGTTTCGAGGGCTGTACCATTTTGACGTTTGGTAGTCTGCGCCTACAATAATTTCCGGACAGCTAGCTAAACAAATTCCAATGACGCTCTCCGTCGTTTCGAGGAGATCGAGCAATGTCCATTTATTATTGAACTGACTGATCCGCCTGAGAAGCTATAAAAAGCACGAGGGTTGCGGGTTGCAAGTCAGTAGCACGTACTGCGCCAGAGTAGCTACCAAGGCCGTATACTAACCACTCACACACATAATACAAGGAGGCACCGGAGTATGTCGCCGCCGGGAGAGGAGGGCTGGAGGCAGTGGCCGGGAGAGGAGGGCTGGAGGCAGTGGCCGGGAGAGGAGGGCTGGAGGCAGTGGCCGGGAGAGGAGAGGCAGTGGCCGGGAGAGGAGAGGCAGTGGCCCGGAGAGGAGGGCTGGAGGCAGGGGAGCGTCAAGACGGAGCCGGAGGACGATCCCTTGATCACGCTCAAGGTGCTTGACCAGGAAGGTCGCAGGGCCTTCCACACCATGAGGATGAGCGACAAACTGCAGGGCGTCATGGATGCCTATTACAAGAAGGCGGCCGGCGACGTGACCTACGGCACCGGGACCTTCATGTTCGATGGCTCTGTCCGTCTGCGGGGCTGCAACACGCCGACGGAGCTCGATCTGAATGATGGAGATGAGATCGAGTTCTTCCCGGTCATGATTGGCGGCGACGGACGGGTCGGTGTGTGATAGACTGATAGGGGTTTAATTTGCGTATGTACTGTCACTACTTGCTATAGTAACCATCATGCCGTATCATCTTGACATCTTCATATATAATATAGTCTTCTATATATGCATCTGTCGAACGTTTCAAAATCGAATTTAGCAGGAATGCAGTAGTGGTAGTGTATAATATAATCTCCGGCCTGCGGCTCCCCTTCGTGGGCGCGCGTCACGCCGGCGGAGAAGATCAACGACAGGAGGCCACCATCGCCGCCTCCGGAGCCCCATCCGCTGCCCAGGTCGCAAGCGGAGGAGGAAGTGACGGCTGTGATGGCGGAGGCTATGGCTCGGTTACAGGAACGTTGAGGTCGGGGATCGGCGTTGGGTTTGCGGCGGGAGTTGAACCACATCGCGGTGGCGCCGCCCCGGCGGCGAGGCTTGGCTTTCCTTTCGTCTGGTCTGCAGATCGATCGATTGAGCAACAAGCAAAATCATCAATCATCGATTAACCATCATGCGTGGATAAAAGTGGGGGGTTTTATTTGTTCGTTGCAAAAAAGAAATAACAGTTGTAAAGAATTATGACGTCGAAGCCCGTGTTTGTTTTTTCAGAAACGCGGCAATAGCTTTGCCATAATTTTATTAGACTTTTTTCTTTTTCAGTGGATGCCGTATTTTTATTAGACGGGAACTCGGGAAGCCTGTGTTTGTTTTGGGCTGACTTCTGGTCCGTGCAGCAAAGCAGGCCCGCCGGTTACTATATGAAGTTTTGCTAAAAAAAAAGGTGGTAAAATTTTCCTTACGCAAATGTACCTGGGGCCCAATATAACGATAGCCAACAAGGTTGATAATATTTTTAGAATTACTAGAATCATGCCCGTGTATTGCATGGAAACAAAATAATACGACGATAATTTATGTTTTGAATGTTCACAACAATCCATTTTTACGCAATTATCGCTGTTGACCAAGTATTCAAGTTTCGATATGGAATTGAAACAATCTTATTTCATACCTTAACAACCGTGTTCATTATATTACTTATTCTACCACATCTTGTCGTTGCTATGTTGAAACGTAATTGTGTTGGAAGTACATATCGTCCCGCATATAAGATTTTTATCATATTTAAAAGCTTGTTTGAGTATAACACATTAACGTGAGATGACCGTATCGAACGCACGCATCAGCCATGAACGTGGCCCGATAGTATACGTATTTGGTAGTTTTTTTGTAACCGGATAGTATACGTATTTGGTAGTCTTTGTAATCGGATCATATACGTTTTTTTTTGTATCACTGGGTAGATGATTACTTTAGAGTTTTTTAGGTGTAGAGATTATCTAGGGTTGTAGCTCTCAAAGTGGATGAGGTGACACTTAGCGGGAGATGGTTGATATTTAGTGTAACATGTGGATATCTTGCAGGTAAAAATAGAAAAAAAAAATTGTGGAATTTGCTTTTATACACAGACTTAGACGTGATTTGAGATGGGTGGAGACACGTGTCAGGCTCTTCTAGAAGTGACGCTTCTACGCGGTGGAGTCATCAGTTCTTCCATTGGCTTCTACTCGTGTTTGTTGTTCTCCTAGATGATGTGTCTGAAATCCCATCACGTCTTCCCACCTTGATATTGCCGTTATGGCTGATGATCCCATTGCCTAGGATCTCCTAGTCATTGTTGTCAGCACCGTACGTATCATGGTTGGCGTCTAGTCACTGTACTTCTTGTACTCCCTCCGGTTTCAGATAAGAGGTCGTTTAGGAGAAACTTCCAATTTCATATAAGAGGTCGCTATGGAACATTTCCGTCCATTATGGATAGTACTGCCCTCGCGCGTGCGTCTGGACACTCGCTCCGGAGGCTGGATGTTCTGGCTCCCGAGGTAGCAATTAAACTGTGCGCCGCTGCCCTCTCATCTTCCCCGCTGGACTTTGAATGGCACCGGCCCTCTCTCGCTCGCCATTCTCGCCACGCGGCTTCGCCTCTCTCGCTCGCTAGCTGATTCGCCTCTCTCGCCGCGCGGCTTCGCCTGGGCGCAGGCTCCATGGATGGGAGCTCGAAGGTCGTCGCACCGGCGTTCGTCGACGCAGGTTCAGTGGATGAGAGCTCGCAGGTCATCGCGCCGGAGAAGGACGACAATCACTCCATGGACGTGCTCATTGTCCCTGATTCCGAAGGCAAAGACGACGACCTATGTTTGTGCAAACGTTGCGGTGAAGTACACGGTGTGCAAGACATTGAAGAATGCCGCCGCGTTCGCAGGGAGCAAAGCAGGTGCTCTCGATGTCGTCTCGTCCACAAAGATTATGACCTCACAGCATGGATCATAGACGACTTCGGCAAATTCGATTGTGAGTTATACATTCCCAATGTCGATGAGCTTCAAATGGACGGCGAGACAATCATTTTACCAGACCATGTCTAGCAGAGGGTGGATGAACTCAGTCCAATGATGCAACAGTTAAAGGAACAAGATGCAAATAAGAAGACTGATACATAGGGTAAGTACAGAAATTGTTACATGTCTCATCAACTAACCCTAGTCATTGCCTAGTTCTAATCTTCTTCTCCTAATTGTTTGCTGCAGCGAGAATTGCCTTTGCCTAGTCAGCTATGGATGCCTCACAAGCAATTTGCAATGGAAGCTGACCTAGTGTCTCTAGTCTTTTTTTTGTTTATGTGAGGGATTTTATATTTATTCGCTCCAGCAACCTTCATAGCTTCCTTCATAACTAGATGCATTGTGAGCCAAATTCTATTAGCCTTCTCTGGACAGTACTCATTGAAAGCCTGTTTTAGTTATGAAAAAAATGTTAGAATGAGTATGGAACTGATATGAAATATTATTGCATGAATGTACTAGTAGTTTACCTCTTGCACAATTGGAACAAGTTCTTGGACTGTTCTCGCTGATTTCCTATATTGAATGGCTTGAATTGTATGAAAGAAACCCAAATCTAATATATTGAAGTCCGGAGAATTCATAGGTTGACAAATAAGTCTAATATCAAATCCTTCTTGCTTAGCAGCTTCACAGAATAAATGATCAGTAACCTCTAAATGAGATGGTGCATTGTCCTGAACAATGTAGATCGGTTTGTGAATATCCTCCGTTGGCCATTTTTCTCTAATAGCCGGCAGCACCCTCTGAATCATGAACTCCCTAATCACATCTCTTGTGATGTGAGCAATTGGTTTAATTTCCCATGTTCCGGCTTGCCGATTCACACTACTCCTCTTAGCTTGTTCATAAGTCACAAGAGGGAATAATCCAAATTTTCCATCAAAAATACAAACTCCATTATGAAACCTTGGCCGAGCTGAGGCAACCAAAAACATTAGGTGTGGAATGTAGTTCTTACTTTTACTAGAACGATGTGGATCATCTTCCTCGGGCAGCAAGTAATATTTTGTAGAATGTTGTGTAAGGAAAAACCACTTCTCATGGATGAATACATGATCAAATAAATCTTTGAAACATGGATCATTAGGTGTGCTATCCGGATCAAGCATATCAACACACCACTGCAACCTAGTCTTCTTGTTTGTTTCGGTTAGGTAAGGTTTGATGCTGTTTGAATGGCGCCTAAGGAGCCCTTTACGCATGCACCGAATCAACTTTGCCTTGCTAACATGGAGGCGCCTACTCACAGTTTCTAAAGTCATTCTTTCATTGAGAGGAATATTGCGTAAAGGTTCCAAATCAATAGGAGTTTTCTTACGACCTGAACGACCTCTCTTTCTACTTGTTACATTGATCACAATGCCTTGAGCAAGTGACTCTTTTCCTCTCTTCCAAATCTTCTGAACTGTACGAATATGCAAACCAAATTGAGATGCAACCTCTCTTGTAACTCCCTTCCCTAACATCCCATTGTTACTTCTTGCCAATAAAGTTTGGTAAATTAGTTTCCTAACTTCATCAGTAGCATCTTTCTTTCTACTAGCACCTAGAAGTTTAAAACAGAAATGTGTGAACACGACATTCAACACAGGTACAAGTTCACAAAAACACAAATAAAAGTTGAAGAAACAAAACCTAGCTCCGGTGCCTCCATCTCTAATCCATCACTACCATCACTTGTTTCTTCAATCAAGTCCATCACTTCATTGCCATCGAAGTTAAGATTAAATCCACCTACAAGACATAATTTTAGCCGGTAGTCGGGGTGCTTCAAAATCATGATAAAAAGATGATAAAAAGAATTTTCAAATAACAGACTGGCCATATTGGGGTGCCTCAAAATCGATGGCACCATATTCATCTAGTGGCAAGTTCAAATCGATGAAACCATCATCTTGTGCCTCCATGTTTAAATCAAATCCTATTAAAAAAACTAAGAACTGATGACATACTAAAAGGATAGTTGCAGGGGAGCTGAAGAAAGAAGAAGAAGTAAAGCATTACCGATGCTATTTTCCAAAGCGGAGGACGAAGGTTCATTACCGATGTCATTTGCGTGCTAGGTGCCCTGCTGGGCTGCTGTCCGTTTAAATAGGCTGTTCAGGAGGCAACTGAGGCGACGGACCGAAAAAGAGCGCCATTCACGGGCACCATGCACGGTGCAAACAAAATAAAGGTGCCATGCAACAACCTGAAGAGCGCCATGCAACAAAAAAAGAGCGCCATGCAACCAGCGCGAGGGAACAGAAAAAAGAGCGCCATGCATGTTCCATGCAAAAAAAAGAGCGCCATGCAAAGCCATGCAACAAAAAAAGAGCGCCATGCAACCAGCGTGAGGGAACAGGAAAAAAGAGCGCCATGCAAAATCGTTAAAAGTCGAAAAAAACAAGCAACTCAGGAATCAAACCCGCAACCTCAAGAGTCTGGAACAAATGTGCTAGCCACTCCGGTGAAGAGAGGTTGTTGTACTGAAATGACTTTGAGGCATATTTAATAAGGGCAAACATGGAAGAATAGACCCAAATTAATTACACCTTGGTATGCTAAACCTTGTCCTAAACGACCTCTAAATCGAAACCGGAGGGAGTATTGATTAACACTACGACACGTCGACATCGGCGATGTGTGGGCAGGACATGGAAATACCCAAATCCATCTTGTAACTCCCTATCCAGGCCGCCAAAATATGTTGTTTGGGCATGATGACGTTGGGCCTAAGGAGTTCAAGGACACCCAGGTTCGATCCCCACAATGAGAAGCTAGTCACCATGGGTTCTCGGTTCTCGCTAATGACCGCCTCGCCAATAAAGCAGAATGATGCAATCGGGTTTTGCACTAAGTTCACATAGGACATGAGCTTCAGAGCTGTGGTATAGCTGAGAATGAGAGACGGCAGCCTAGCCTCGTTGCTGGAGCAATCTTCGTCTCACCGAGCTGTGTTGTGGAGGAATCTGCATCTAGACCACGAGAACTATTCTGCTGCACCAGCATATTGCACACCTATGATTTGGTCAGGCGTAAGAGTCCTCTTCGAACATGAGTTGAATAGGGGGAGGGGGCGTTTGCCCCCCTCACCCCCTTCCCTCCTCCACTGTGTCCCTAAGGTGGAGGCTCACCAGGAACAGTTGGGTCTACTGTGGCAGCCAAATGTTGCGATCGAAAAATTATAGTTTTAAAATGGGCACTTGTGAGGGTCCTTGAAGGCTACCATGGAGATGGATATTATGTCCATGCCATCGTTGATCATGGCATCAGTGTTACTAAAATCATGGGGAAAAGTTTAGCCAACCAAGCACATTCATTAAAAGGGAGAGGTATCTTAGGCAACTTCCAGTATTTTCAAGGAGTGGTCAACCATTTCATAGAGTGAAAACACTGATGTTGTTCATCAAGCTAGACATCACCAACGCCTTTGATAGTGTGAGGTGGGAATATTTACTGAAGTACTACAATGACTTGGGTTTGGAAAGAGATGGCGTGATCTAATCTTTATCATTTGGTCAAAACCCACTTCAAGTGTTTTGCTAAATGGGAGACTTGAAAGGCCAATTCAACACCGGCGACCCATTATCAATTTATCACAAAGATGCTTTTCATATTGGCAATGGACTAAGGCAACAAAGGAGGGCTTCTAAGCCCAATTAGATCCGACTCAATTTGGATGCATACCTGCCTCTACGCTGCTACTGCCATGTTTATCCGTCTATTTGATGCAGACCTTAAAAATTTCTTATAGATACTACAAACATTTGGTTAAGTGACTGAACAAATGTGTCAAAGTCAGAGTTATATGAAATTAGTTGTGAAAGCATCTAGGCCCCTAGTTGGGTTTTGGTGATTAATGACAATATGTAATTACTATGACTAATGTGTGTTTTGCAGAGGCAATTAAGTTAGGTCATGGTAATGGAGATCGATTGGGCTATCATGGTGGTCATGCCCCTATGATGGAAATCATTTCGGTTTTCAAAGGATGGACGACAAGGTTAAGGATGGACTAGTTCTAAGTGTCGTTTGGTGTTGAAGAGACACTTAGAGTAGTTTAGGACTTTGTTTTTCCTTTGGCCAAACTATTAAGGGGGGTATGGACGGGTAGCTTGACCTAGGCGAGTCTAGTGGGTTAGGTGTGGTGCACACTTGCTAAACCTAGCACTAGGTAGCTCCTAAAAAGCCCTTATATCCATTGGACCAAACTTCATTCACGTATGATCGAAAGTTGGAAGTGAATGGAGGGTCAAACACTGACCGGACGCTGACTTCGGTGTGACCGGACGCTGGCGCAGAGTCCGGTCAGTTCATTTGATCAAGGTGAAGTCGTCTGGAAGTGACCAGACACTGAGTGGTGAAGTGACCGGACGCTGAGGGCCAGCGTCCGGTCGACTACAGTAAGGTTCCAGAGAGCAAAAATGACGACCAGACGCGTCCGGTCAGTGCTGACCGAACACTGTCCAGCGTCCGGTCACTATTTGATCACTAGAATTCGGGGTGAACTGACCGACACGTCTGGTCACCCCGCAGAGGCACATAACGGTTCGTTTTCAACCCATGTTATAAATACTTCCTCCATTCGTGTGTGGGGGTACTTTTGCTCATTCCAACAGCTGAGAAACACCTTTGAGAGTATCAAGAAGAGCAATGTCCTTGTGAGGTGATTGAGATTTGAGAATCCCAAAGAGAGCCCTCATTAGTGAGATCATGTTGTGGTCAAGTGAGAGTTCGTGCTTGTTACTCTTAGTGATCGCCATCACCTAGACGGCTTGGTGGCGATTGGGAGCTTGGTGATCATCCGGCGGAGCTTGTGGATGACCCAACTCAAGTTGTGAGCGGTTGTGGGTGATTCACCATGACGGAGTGTCAAAAATCAACCCGTAGAGAGCACTTGATCCTTACGTGGATCAAGAGGGAGCTACACCCTTGCGTGGGTGCTCCAACGAGGACTAGTGGGGAGTGGCGACTCTCCGATACCTCGACAAAACATCACTGCGTTCCTCCTTCTCTCTTTACTTTGAGCATTTACTTTGAGCAATTCAATACTTGTCTTTACATTCATAGAATTGCCATGCTAGAGTAGGATTGGAACTTAGGTTGTAAGACTTTTTGTGCGGTAGAACATTAGAAACACTTTCTAGGCACAAGGGGTTAATTGGGCTAACCATTGGATTTAATTATTGCAAAGAAATTTATAATTAGCCCAATTCACCCCCCTCTTGGGCATCTTGATCCTTTTAATTGGTATCGGAGCCTCGTGATCACGTATTTAGGCTTAATCGCCTAGAGAAAGATGTCTCACGGGGATGGACCTCCTCCTATCTTTGAGGGGGATGATTTTCCATATTGGAAAATTCGCATGGAGGCGTACTTAGAAGCTCTAGATGTTGGAATACTTAGAGCCATCTCACATGGCTTCCTAAAATCTCGGGATGCTACACACCTACAAGGCGATGAGGTGAATTACGAGAAATGGAATGCAAAGGCTCGAAACACCATCTTTAGAGGCCTTTGCAAAGATGTGTTTAATCGGATGAGAAACCACAAAGACACCCATGTACTATGGTCGGATGTTTGTGTGCTCCATGAGGGAACAAAGAGTGAGCGTGAGGAACGCTATCATCTTGTCATGAAAAAGCTTAACTCTTTTGAGATGCTTCTTAAAGAATATGCTAATGAAATATATTCACGCTTGAATGTTCTTGTAGAGGAAGTCAATGGGCTTGGACTCACTCAAATGCAACCATCCAATGTTGTAAGAAAGATCTTGGGTGTCCTCCCCATTGACAAATATGGGCATATTGTGACCGTGCTTCATCAAGGTGATATTTCCACCGCTACACCAACACAAATCTTGGGAAAGATCAATGCTCATGAGATGTATATGCACATCACATCACAAGATGGCTCATCCTCTACTAAGAAGAAAGACAAGGACTTAGCATTCAAAGCTAGCCAAGAGAAGGGCAAAGCAAGACTTGAGTATGAGAGCTCAAGTGATGATGAAGTTGATGATGCAAGTCTTGTCCTCATGGTGAGAAAAACCGCCAAGATGCTAAAGAAGCTCAACAAGAGTGGTATCAAGTTTGATGGCAAGAAGAAGAAGTTCTTTACTAGCTCTAGAAGGAAGCCAATCTCTGAGATGGATTGCTACAATTGTGGAGAACTTAGTCATCTAGCACACCAATGCACCAAGCCCAAGAAAGACAAGTTCAAGAACAAGTACAAGGGCAAGAAAGATGACTCAAGTAATGAAGAAGAAGATGAGAAGAAGAAAAACAAGCCATACAAGAGGAGAGATGGTAAGAAGGACTTCCACAAGAAGAAGAAGAGTGGAAAGGCATACATCGTCGGTGATTGGCTCACGGACATTGATTCATCTAGTGGCTCATCCAATGATGATAGTGGCAATGAGAAGGTGGCTGCCATTGTAATTGACTCTTCATCATCTTCACCGCCACCACCGCCATCATCCTCTACACACCTATGCCTTATGGCCAAGGGTGATCGCAAGGTATCAAATGATGATGATAGTAGTGGTGATGAACATGCTAGTAATGATGATAGCGATAGTGATGATGATGAATATGAATCACCTTCTTATGATTATCTTGCTAGATTGCTAAAATAATACACTAAGATCATTATAAAGACTAGAGCTAAGAATGAAAAGCTAGAAGCTAAGAATGATTCACTCTTAGCAAAATGTGATATGGCGAAAAAGGCTAGTATTGAGCTTAGAGAAGCAAATGATGCTATATCATCCAAACTCAAGGAGCTCAAATCTTCTAAGAAAGAGCTTAGAGATAAACATGATAAACTTGAGAGGATACACAATGAGCTCATCACTAGCCATAACAAGCTAAAAGAAGAATATACAACTCTAAAGATCAATTATGATAATCTTGTTATTGCTCAAGAATTTTTATTCAATGAGCCACATGATGCTACTAACGATATTGTTAAGATTGATATAGCTACATCATATGATGATTTGATCATTGAGAGCATTGAGCAAAGTTCTAGTAGCAAGGGCAAGCAAGTGGTTGAGGCCGATGATTATGATGAGTTTATCAAGCTCAAGAATGACAATGAAAAGCTCAAGAAAGATATTGAAGAGATCAAAAGCCACAACACTATTGTGCAAAAAACTCTTGATCATGATGGTGACTTAATCCTTGAGAATGAGAAGCCTAAAGAAGAGAACAAGAAGCTCAAGGAAGAGAAAAACAATGATGCTCTCAAGGAAGAAAACAAGAAGCTCAAATTGGAGAAAGAGCATCTTAAGATTGGATTGAGCAAGTTCACAAGAGGCAAGTATCTACAAAGTGAGCTACTTATGAACACCATCATGAAGATGGATAGAAGTGGCATTGGGTATTTTGCAAACCAAGAGAAGAAGACTCAAGCTCAACAACAACACAAGTCAAAGCCAAAGCCAAAGAGATATTTTGAGTGTGGACAAGAAGGTCACTTTGTCCATAAGTGCCAAACTCTACCACCACAACCCTTACCCAAGCATGCTAGACCTTTTGCCTTCAATGCTCACTACATGCTTAGAAAGGATTCTAGTGGGAAAATGAAAGTCATATTCTTAGGACCTTCCAACAAGAATAGGCCTAAGAAAATTTGGGTTACAAAGTCACTTGTTGAGAAGGTGAAGGGCCCTCAACAAGTTTGGGTTCCTAAAGCTTGATCTCTTGTGTATAGGTGAACTACAAGACCGGTGGAAGTCATTGGGTTATTGATAGTGGTTGCACACAACATATGACCGGTGATCCTCATATGTTCACCTCACTAGATGAAGAAGTAGATGGACAAGAAAGAATCACATTTGGAGATAATTCAAAGGGCAAGGTTAAAGGATTAGGCAAAGTGACAATATCAAATGATCATTCTATCTCAAATGTGCTATATGTTACTTCATTGAGCTTCAACTTGCTATTCGTTGGACAACTATGTGATCTTGGCTTCCAACGCTTGTTCACCGAGAAGGAAGTTGTTGTATCTAAGAAGTATGATGATCAAGTGATATTCAAAGGATTTAGATACAACAACCTATATCTAGTGGATTTGACATCCGAAGATGCAAATTTGAAGACTTGCCTATTCACCAAAACAACACTTGGATGGCTATGGCATAGAAGACTTGCTTATGTTGGGATGAGCTCACTCAAGAATCTAATGAAGAATGATTTGATGAGAGGGTTGAAGGATGTGAAGTTTGAGAAGGATAAGCTTTGTAGTGCATATCAAGCCAGCAAGCAAGTTGCAAATACTTATCCAACCAAAGCTTTCATGTCAACCACAAGAGTGGTAGAACTCCTTCACATGGATTTATTTGGATCAACAACATACAAGAGTTTGGAAGGAAATCTTTATTGTCTTGTGATTGTTGATGACTATTTAAGATATACATGGGTATTCTTCCTTCATGAAAAATCCAAAGTTGCATCTTGCTTCAAGAAGTTTGCCAAGAGAGCACAAAATGAATTTGAAGTGAGGCTCAAGAAGATTAGAAGTGACAATGGGAAGGAATTTGACAACACAAACATAGAAGCCTATTATGATGAAGTTGGGATCAAGCATGAGGTCTCCGCAACATATACTCCTCAACAAAATGGTGCAGTTGAGAGAAAGAACCAGACATTGATCACTCTTGCAAGAACAATGCTAGATGAGTACAACACTCCCAAAGCTCTATGGGCGGAAGCTATCAACACCGCATGCTATGCATCTAACTGCCTATTCCTTCAAAAGTTCCTTGGCAAGACACCTTATGAGTTGCTCAATGGGAAGAAGCCGGACGTCTCTTTCTTTAGGGTGTTTGGTTGCAAATGCTATATCTACAAGAAGCGGCAACACCTAGGGAAGTTTCAAAGATGTTGTGATATTGGTTTTCTTGTTGGTTACTCATCAAAGTCCAAAGCATATAGAGTATTTAATCATGCCACCGGCTTGGTTGAAGAAACATATGATGTGGAATTTGATGAATCTAACAGCTCCCAAGGAGCACATGAGAATCTTGATGATGTAGGTGATGAACCATTGAGGGAGGCTATGAAGAACATTCCGGTTGGAGACATCAAGCCTAAAGATGATGAAGATGATGTACAAGTGATTGATCCACCTTCTTTATCAAGTGTGCCACAAGATTGTTATAAAGATAGGAGAGTAGAAAATAAACATACTCATGTCTCCCATGATCAAATGGTGGTACAAGCACAAGATGTTGATGCTCCACAACCTCCTCCTCAAGTGGTCAATAGAAGAAATACACCTCTACTACAAGATCATCCACAAGATCTCATCATAGGGAGTCCATCAAAGGGTGTAATGACTCGCTCACAAAAATTTGCTTTATTTATTGCTCATCACTCTTTTGTCTCTTGCTATGAGCCTACCAAGGTAGAAGAAGCTCTTCAAGATCTGGATTGGATAAATGCCATGCATGAAGAGTTGAACAACTTCACCCGAAATGAAGTTTGGACTCTTGAAGAGCGGCCAAAAGGTGCAAGAGTCATTTGAACAAAGTGGGTGTTCCACAACAAACAAGATGATCAAGGCATAGTTGTGAGGAACAAGGCAAGACTAGTTGCAAAGGGGTTCTCTCAAATTGAAGGATTGAATTTTGGAGAGACCTTTGCACCGGTTGCAAGACTAGAAGCCATTCATATCCTCCTTGCATATGCATCACATCATGAAATGAAATTATATCAAATGGATGTGAAAAGTGCATTTTAAATGGCTTTATTAACAAAATAGTCTATGTTGATCAACCTCCCGGGTTTGAAGACCCTAGATATCCTAATCATGTTTATAGGTTGTCCAAGGCATTATATGGGCTTAAGCAAGCCCCAAGAGCTTGGTATGAGTGCCTTCTGGACTTTCTCATTGAGAAGGGCTTCACCATCAGGAAGGTCGACACCACACTATTCACCAAGAAGCTTGATGGGTATATCTTCATTTGTCAAGTGTATGTTGATGATATCATCTTTGGATCATCAAATGAAGATTCTTGCAAAGAGTTTGGTGAATTGATGTTAAAAGAGTTTGAGATGTCAATGATTGGTGAGTTTACATTCTTTCTTAGTTTTCAAGTCAAGCAAATGAGAGAAGGGATTTTCATCTCTCAAGAGAAATATACAAATGATCTTATCAAGAGATTCAAGCTGGATGAATGTTAGCCAATCAAGACACCAATGCCAACTAATGGACATCTCGACCTAGATGAGGGAGGTAACACGGTTGATCAAACTATCTACCGCTCTATGATTGGTAGCTTGTTATATTTAACCGCATCTAGGCCCGACATCGTGTTTAGTGTGTGTATATGTGCTAGATTTCAAGCTAATCCTAAGGAAACTCATTTGATTGCCGTTAAAAGAATCATTAGGTATCTTAAGCACACACCAAGCATTGGCCTTTGATATCCCAAAGGAGCTATATTTGAATTTGTTGGCTATTCTGATTCGGATTATGTCGGTTGCAAAGTTGATAGAAAAAACACATTCGGAGGGTGCCATTTGCTTGGTAGATCACTTGTGTCTTGGTCCTCCAAGAAACAAAATAGTGTGGCATTGTCCACCGCCGAAGCGGAATACATTGCCGTGGGTGCTTATTGTGCACAAATATTTTATATGAAACAAACTTTGCTAGACTATGGTGTAGTTCTAGAAAAAGTACCTCTTTTGTGCGACAATGAAAGTGCGGTAAAACTTGCAAATAATCCGGTTCAACACTCTCGCACCAAGCACATAGATATCCGCCATCACTTTCTTAGAGATCATGTTGCTAAAAATGATATATCATTAGAAGGTGTAAGGACCGAGGATCAATTGGCGGATATCATCACTAAACCGCTAGATGAGGCGACTTTTTGTTGATTGCGGAATGAGCTCAATGTTCTTAATTTTTGTAACTTCACTAAAAAATGAGCTTGTGTTGTCCCTTGCATTGCATTGTAATATACAACATGTTTAATTTTTGGTAATGCATATAGGGCTTGTCTAATATGGTTAAGATAACCACTATAAAGCATGTGAAGAAGCTTAACCTTGGATCATACTTGACAAGCAACTAGATTTATTTTCAAGTATTGCATTGCATATGCATGAATTTTGTTTTGTCGTTTATCTTCAATTGCCCTCTTATTGCCTATTTTCATAAAAAGAATTATAGCCTAAAGCAAAATATTTTGAAAAATTTGAGGGTTTGAGAGAGGTCACTCACATCAGTCCCAATTGGTGTTTATTTGGATCTTATTGGAGTTGGGACTTGATTGGAAACAGGCAGCACGAAAGACTTTGAAGATTTGCTGGAAAAAGGGTGACCGGACGCTGCACCGGACTCTGATGTCCAGCGTCCGGTCAGTTCACAGGAGGTGAACTGCCTACTGAGAAGGAGTGACCGGATGCGGAAATAGTGTTCTCCCAGCGTCCGGTCAGATGGTGATCTAGCGTCCATTCGATTGAAGACGATGAAGGTAGCTTTCACCGGACTCTGGATGCGTCTAGTCCGTGGTCACCGGACGCGTCCGGTCGTGATTCCAGGAGATTTGGACCTCTCTGGAATCGATCGGACGCTGTGTGGCAGTGTCTGGTCACTGACACCGGAGCGTCTGGTCAGTAGAAATCGTGCGGGAATCGAACTCTCTTCTCCGTTTCCTTTTCTATCTCTCAGGGGACCCATAAACGCAGCGCCGCGCCTAATCACCCGTGCCCTAATCCGCACCGTCGCCGCTGCTCATGCTACGTCACGCCCGAGCCTCCGCGTCGTGCCCACGCCGCGCCATGCCCATCCTCTGCGCTGCCGCCAGCTCCGCGCCGTGTGCCACCGCCGCCGCTACCCACGCTGCGCCGCACCTATGCCGCTGCCGTGTCCCTACGCCACCGCCCTGCCAGCGCCGCCGCGCTCATGCCTCCCCTGTCCACACCTAGTGTCACCGCTAGCGCCGCGCCACTGCTGCCCGTGCCTAGCACCACGCCCTGCCATGCCGCCGCCTACCCGAGCTCCTACGCAAGCCCGTGCCCGCACACCACCGAAGCCCCCACAGTAGCAGCGCCGCCGAGCCCATGTTCCAGCGACCGTCGAGCTCTTGCCCTAACCCTCTCCCATGCCCTAATTCACTGCCCTACATTGCATTGCTCGGCCACCGCACTTCGTCGGAACCCTAATCACCTGTTGCCGACCCGGTGGTCCCCCGATCCGTTCCTCTTCTTGTCGTTTCACCGGTTCATTAGGTAGCAAGCCCTCAAATCTAATTTCGCATCTAATTGCTTGTTTTCTTAGGGTTTCGTATCTCTAGATAAATAATTAAAATTATTTGTATACCCTCTATTCTATTGTGCAACGAGTTAGTGCCGTTGTGGTCCTATTTGTAGTTGTCAGTCAACTCGGGGCCAAGCTCACGAGTATGGATCGAGGCCAAGCCTCGGAAGTGACAGTTGGCAGTTGATCTTCGTCAGCGGCAATTGTTCTTTTCAAATCCATCAGATGGTTCATGCCAAGAATGTTGGAGGAGGTCCCAGTGATGAGGATCCAAGACACCCGCCTCGCTTGCCTACAGATCCAAAAGGCAAGGCAACGAAGAAGCTTGCCACAAAGAAGCAGAAGTATCCAGATGCAGATACAGCTAGAGCAGTCACAGTTGCAGCAGCAGTTGAGCATGCAGAGGCAGGAGGTGCTAGGAGTGGAGTCCAGATCACAGATCAGCTCTCTCTATCTACGAGAGCTGCACTAGAGTAGGTTGAGTGCCGTCATGGTGGTCTAGCTGGGACTGTCATGGTTGCGGGACGGTGAGTTGTCTTGGATGAGAGTCAACCTCAAGGGGGGTCACAACAGGAGCCACAGCCAGCAGCGCAGACTCAGGAGGGAGAGCAGGCCATGGAGATAGAGCAGGCACCTCAGCCATAGCTTCGCTACTCTGGTCGTACCCGTGTGCCAGTCACTCTGAGGTCAGAGACACAGTGGAGGGGTTCACGTCCACCGCCTAGACCATAGGGTCCGCCTCCAGTGACCCACTTGGATTTAAGGGCCGCCACGACCAAGCAGGTTCAACAGCTCAGATTTGTGGACTTTGAGTAGTGGTTTCCACCGAGGTGGGATGAGCATGCTTTAGAGGGTTTCTACACACCTCTACAGGAAGATTTCTATAATGCATATCTTAATAGTGGGGCTGTATTCAGATCTCAGATGGTGTGTAACATTGAGACCATTATTGCAGCAGCTGGAGAGCACATTCGCTCCTACCTATCTTACCTACCAGGGCTGGCATATTTACTTGGACGGACATGCTTATGTGTTCCATCTTGGGTCTATCAGTTCTATGCTTCTCTCTGGATTGACCCACAGCATAGATTTATACACTTTGCATTCAGTGGCAGAGATTACAAACAGCGCCCCCAGACGCCCTCATGGCGATATGGTGCCCCTATAGATCTAGTCCGCCACTGCTTCATAGAGCCATTCGGCGAGGGGTCTAGCAGGACACCCAATGATCTCACTCCCACTGCTAGAGTGCTTGATGGCATTATGAGGAGGACACTGCTTTCGAGGATGGGGTATCATGAGGGCTTGACTCGCATACAGTTGTGGTTACTGAACTCTCTAATGCAGTAGACAGTGTTTGACATTTGGGATCTCCTTCTATCAGAGATGGAGGATACTATTGCAGAGGGGTTCAGGGGTCACAGGTAGCTGTCGTATGCTCACTGGATTACTTTCTTGATCCATAGGGCAGTTACTGTGAGGCCACCAGAGATGCTGGCAGAGTACGGTGGTGCTACTACAGAGTTCCCTGCATACAACATGACTCAGATGATCCACCATAGTGCAGTGAGGACACCCAGCCAGCCGAGCCGACATCCAGAGGTGCCAGAGACCGCAGCTTAGTAGGATGAGACTATCAGAGGCATAGCAGCTATAGAGGAGGAGCAGCTTGATGCTCAGCAGGAGGGGATGGTCGAGAGCAACCCCAGTGACAGCTTAAATGAGGACTACCGGGACATTCCTCAGATGCCTCCACATCGACATGACCATGAGGCCGGTAGCTCCAGTTCAGCTTCACCTACATCGCAGATAGACCCCGCTCTACTTGCCATACTTGAGCGGATGAGGCACGATCAGGCTCGCCAGGCTCAGGAGACTGCCACCACTTTTGCATAGTTTCAGACTCGACAGGATGAGTTTCAGTGGTAGCAGCAGGCCATACAGCAGCATCAGTAGGCCATGCATCAGCAGCAGCTCCTCATGCAGCAGCAGCTCCTTGGATTTATGCAGCATGTAGTGATAGCTATTGGGGTTCCACCACCATAGCCTTCACCCCAGCTTGGTCAGCCTACCACCACTTCTATGACTCTAGTTTTACAGCCTAGTGGGCTTCAGAGTTAGGGACAACCACCAGCATAGTTTGCTTCACCTACAGAGCAGGTGTCCTAGTGGTTTGCTTCGCCCGTGTTAGCCCCGTAGTTCACACCTCTCCAGACGGGCTTCACACCGACTTAGACTTCCTCGCTACTAGTGCCAGATACCTCAGTCTCCATGAGTCTTAGAGCGACTTTCAGTAAGTTGATAGGGCAGCCTACTCCACCATATTTGCATGTCCCAGATCCTTCTATAGTTGCATCTATTACTGGGACTACAGAGATGCTCCCTTCCTTAGTGGCATCATCAGAGCCGGCTGCTCTAGTCATACCTGCACAGTCTATAGCAGTTCTAGTTGTTGATCCGACCCAGACTGCTTTAGCATCGCTTCCAGCTACAGAGGGTCAGACTGCTCAGAGCTCTGGTTCAGATGATGATGACACTCAGTTCCAGCTTGCTCCTCGTACCTCAGCGCCCGACTCGTCCGCTGCAGCCCCGCCGACCGACCCTTAGGTTTTGGTGTTTGACACCAAAGGAGGAGAGGGATCGAGTATGTTAGTCTTAGGGGGAGCGACATATCCAGGGAAGCTTAGTTTATCTATTAGATTATCTATTAAATTTGAAGTTTTATGTGTGATACACTATTATGCATTCGTGTGTTTACTTTTATGCATCAAACTATATTTATGTGATAGTGATATCTACGTGACTGTGATATATGACATGTGTGCTCTCTACTTTGAATTATTTTAATGTCATATCACTTGTGCTATGCTCATTTGCTTTGCTTCCGCGTTTTACTCCGATAAAAATGAACTTTATTACTTGTACTCATGCTTATTTCATATCTTTTGAGTACATCATGTTGGCTTGGGTCATATAAGCTTGCCTAATTCTTTTGTTCTTATTGTCAAAAGCTTATACGAACCAAGCATGTTAAAAACCTCAACTCTTTCACATACTCGAGGTAGTATTGTCATCAATCACCAAAAAGGGAGAGATTGAAAGCATCTAGGCCCCTAGTTGGGTTTTGGTGATTAATGACAATACGTGATTACTATGACTAACGTGTGCTTTGTAGATGCAATTATTTTAGGTCATGGTAATGGAGATTGATTGGGCTATCATGGTGGTCATGCCCCTACAATGGAAATCGTTTTGGTTTTCAAAGGATGGATGACAAGGTTAAGGATGGACTAGTTCTTAGTGTCGTTTGGTGTTGAAGAGACACTTAGAGTAGTTTAGGACTTTGTTTTTCCTTTGGTCATACTATTAAGGGGGTATGGACGGGTAGCTTGACCTAGGTGAGTCTAGTGGGTTAGGTGTGGTGCACACTTGCTAAACGTAGCACTAGGTAGCTCCTAAAAAGCCCTTAGATCCATTGGAGCAAACTTCATTCACATATGATCGAAAGTTGGAAGTGAATGGATGGTCAAACACTGACCGGACGCTGGCTTCGGTGTGACCGGATGCTGGTGCAGAGTCCGGTCAGTTCATTTGATCAAGGTGAAGTCGTCTGGAAGCGACCAGACGCTGAGAGGTGAAGTGACCGGACACTGAAGGCCAGCGTCCGGTCGACTACAGTAAGATTTCAGAGAGCAAAAATCACGACCGGACGCGTCCGGTCATTATTTGATCACTGGAATTCGGGGTAAACTGATCGACGCGTCCAGTCAACATGACCGGAGCATCCGGTCACCCCACAGAGGCATATAACGGTTCATTTTTCAGCCCATGCTATAAATACTTCCTCCATTTGTGTGTGGGGGTACTTTTGCTCATTTCAACAGCTACGAAACACCTTTGAGAGTGCCAAGAAGAGCAAGGTCCTAGTGAGGTGATTGAGATTTGAGAATCCCAAAGAGAGCCCTCATTAGTGAGATCAAGAGTAGCAAAGTGTGCATCCACCCTTCTCATTAGGCTTGTTATGGTCAAGTGAGAGTTCGTGCTTGTTACTCTTGGTGATCGCCATCACCTAGACGGCTTGGTTGTGATTGGGAGTTTGGTGATCATCCGGCGGAGCTTGTGGATGACCTAACTCAAGTTATGAGTGGTTGTGGGTGATTCACCGTGACGGAGTGTCAAAAATCAACCCTTAGAGAGCACTTGATCCTTGCGCGGATCAAGGGGGAGCTACACCCTTGCGCGGGTGCTCCAACGAGGACTAGTGGGGAGTGACGACTCTCCGATACCTCGGCAAAACATCATCGCGTTCCTCCTTCTCTCTTTACTTTGAGCATTTACTTTGAGCAATTCAATACTTGTCTTTACATTCATAGAATTGCCATGCTAGAGGAGCATTGGAACTTAGGTTGTAAGACTTTATGTGCGGTAGAACATTAGAAACACTTTCTAGGCATAAGGGGTTAATTGGGCTAACCGTTGGATTTAATTATTGTAAAGAAATTTAGAATTAACTCAATTCATCCTCCCTTCTTAAGCATCTTGATCCTTTCAAGTTGTACATTGTGGAAACTAGCTTGCTAAATCATTCCAAGGCAAGGTATGCCAATTCCCTTAAAAATACCTTGGTCCGTAGTCGACTCAAGCGAGAGACAGATGAGACAAGGTTGGCACCAAACTCCCGGCTGGAAAGGAAGGTTGCTAACAAAAGTTTGTTGAGTGTTACTAACTCTACTCCAACCCGTTCTCTCTTCAATCCGAACTTATCACAAGACAGCTTTCCCACTATCAAAATGGCAATAGAGAAGATTCACCGAATTCGATGGAACTTCATACGGAAAAAGGCATAAGTTAGCTGGCATGGGAATTGCTCCCTACATCCTGTCATTCCAACTTTTTTAGAGAGTCAAAGCATTTTAGGTTTGACCAAATTTATATAATAAAATAATAATATTTATTATACTAAATAAATATTACTAGATTCTTTATTAATTCTATGTCATAAATCTTTATAATTTCTCTATAGTTTTAGTCAAACTTAAGATATTTTGATTTTTGAAGAAAGTTTGAATGGCTTATCATTTGGAACGGAGGAGGTCCTCGGTGAACTAGCGATGAGTCATGCAGGCAAAGTCACTCGGAGGTCTTGGCATCCATGATTTGGTCGGTTTCAAGCGTACACTTTGACTAAAATGGATTTGGCATAAGTAGGCAAGCCCGAACAAGCCTTGGGCAGGAATGCCGGTGCAAATAAACCGGTCCGAGAGGAGGAACTTAATTTTAAGAATACTACATATATGCCCGTGCGTTGTACGGAGCGTAAATTTTTTCTACACGCGCCTACGGTGACACATGTGGCTTGCTTTCCATCCTTCGCCGTAGACTGCTACATTTGTCTATACAAACTGAAGAATTACCTAGAAACGCAGCACCTCGGGGCTGTGGCTTGCTTTCCATCCTTCGCCGTAGACTGCTACATTTGCCTATACAAACTGAAGAATTTACATAGAAACGCAGCACCTCGGGGCCGGGCCTCATCTGCTCGAGCTGCCGCAGCACCTCGCGTGCCTCGTGCCTTGAGCGTGTCCGTGTGCTCGTTCCCAGCCGTCCCCGCGGCGGCGGCGTCGCGCATCAGCTCCAGGTCGACCACCTCGCTGGTCCACTCCTGCTTGACGATGGACACCACTCACCGCGACAGGTCCATGCCGTTGTTGCTGTCCGCGGGGGACTTGCCCGTCAGCAGCTCCAGGATGATGACGCCCATGCTGTACACGTCCGTCTGGCGCTCGCCTTTTTCAGCTTCGACAGCTCCGGCGCGCGGTACCGCCCCCAGCATGTTCGAGTTCGCCGCCGTCGTCATCAGTCGTGACAGCCCGAAGTCGGAGATCTTGGGCCTGTGCTGCTCGTCCAGAAGCACGTTGCTGGCCGTCAGGTTGCCGTGCACGTTGCTCGTGTCATCGTGGAGGTATGCCAGGGCACGTGCCGTGCCCTTGGCGATCGTCATCCGCGTCGCCCAGTCCGTCTCGGTCAGCACCGCCATCGGCGACCTGGCGTACGTAGCGTGTACAGATCGGATCGTGAGCAGTTTGGAGTTTGGACGCGCGTTAGTCAGGCGGTGGCGTGAAGTCCGTTTACGTCGCTAGTTAAACTTCGGATTATTACGAGCGGAGCAGCAGACGATAATCATAGGAATTTTTTAGGTGTAGATATGCACCAAAGACTGGTTCAATGGGTAAGCACCAAAGGATTAATACAATACGAAACAAAGTTAGCTAAAATATCGCTTTTTCATCTGGCTCCTTCTCCATGGAAACTGCCAACGGTGGATCTCATCATCAAGAGAGGAGGCCAAGCCAACCCAATTTGCAAATAAACGAAACGGCTCTGGAGACAAGTGGAAATTCGGTCTGATCTACAAGGCCTAGCAACACATCACAACATAAGAAACATCAAAGAGTGGTGGACTGCTAATATGCGCCGGCCACAAGGAAGCGCTCAAGACGCAGAGGGGAGCTGCTGTGATAGTGTTTGTGGCCTAGAATTTATGGAAAAAAGGATGTTGGCGCACTTTAGACAACAAGGCAGGCAATTTGAGAAGACTTACAAATGTTGAGACCCGCAAACAAGGAGCTAAATTAGATGAAAGGAGCCCGGCCCGATGAGTGCATACAAGTAGTTTCTTTTCTTTGAACTTTCTTTTTGTCCCTTTGTAATTATGTACACTTTGCTTCCTACTGAATAAAAAAGCAGAGCGCCTGCTTTTATGCTAAAAAAATAGAAAATTGGTCCTCTTTTCTGCAATTATTTGGCTAATTTCCACCTCATTGTATTTATAAAAAACGAAAAGTTTCAGTATGCTCATCCTATACTGCATAAAATTGCAGATAATTACTTCGCATATGCCAAAAAGTTCTGAAAAGACGAATCATCTTGTACTCTAGACATAAGGATACAACACTTTACAGGCATTCGACACCGAGGCATGCAAAGCAACCAGTGGATGCTGCTCTTATGATCTTACCATACCCTGAAGCAAACATTATTGGACATGTATTCTGGGCTATAGAACAAATCAAGGTTTGGAGCTATCTTCATTTGGGACACTAGAAGATAAGGATCTATACATAACTCAAAGGGAAGTGTAAAATTTTTTCGATTTCATCAAGAAATTATCTGCAATTTTCATTAACTCTAGAGAAAAGACGACCCATATAGCAGAACTCTGAAGCAATTTTCATTAATAATTCAGAAAAAGAGACGAATAAAACTCTGAACCAATATGATTCTCTAATCCAAGAAAAATTTCGCTGGCATTGTATATCTCCTCTGTACACTCAGTATCCCATTATAGTCTACTGTTTTGGGCCACAGCCGACAATGGTAAAAACCATTTTGGACGAAAACTACTGATGACTCGTCCATTTCATATTGGGAATGGATAGAAATAAACATTGAGTGATGGGGTCGCCTTGCCAATTCACAGCACCGATTATTCAGAATGAGACGGCATCCACTAGTTTTGCTTAGCCTCAAATACCCTCCTGGTTCAGTCAAATCCAGTTCCACCAGGTAAAGTCACATCACATAATAATGTAAGAAAACGGTAGCCCGTTAGGTTTCTTCCCATGCGTGATGCGTCTATCAGTGATCGATGGAACCAGCTCCCTAGTATCAGAAATAACATACATGACAGGAGAACAAATCGCTTCAGCGATTTATAATAAAATACAGTGTGTTTCTTAAATTATGTTCACAAAAAAGAAGTGTTGATTTTCATAGAAAAGCGTTCGAGAATACTAAGCATTGTTTGTGAAATCTACTGTGATATTTTAGTAACAGATTTTTAGGTAAAAGTTGATTAGACTTAAACCGACACAAATGAAATCCACATGTGATTTTATATCCCCATTATTTTCTCAACTATTTTGAAAAATATGAAAACCTAATGTGTAGATTATGCTTCAAAATAATGATAAGCAGTGTAAATATTGATGGCAAAACGTGCTGACTATTCGTGATATGACGTATTAGATCATTATAAGGCGCACGTCCCAATTCCAGATAAACCTTAGAAGGAATTTATAAACATAAACAGAATAAGAAATAGATCCAAACGATGATATATAAACTACTACTGCATTCCTGCTTAATTCGATTTTGAAAAGTTTGACAGATGCATAGAAGACTATACGAAGATGTCAAGATGATGCAACATGGTGACTATAGCGAGTGGTGACAGTACATGCGCAAATTAAACCCCTATCACGCACCGACCGATCTGCCGCCAATCATGGTCGGGAAGAACTCGATCTCATCTTCATCATTCAGATCGAGCTTGGCCGGCGTGTTGGTGCCCCGCAGCCGGATGGATCCATCGAACATGAAGGTCCCGCTGCCGTAGGTCACATCGGCCACCTTCTTGTAATAGGCATCCATGAGGCCTTCCAGCCTGTTGTTCATCCTCATGGTGTGGTAGACCCTACGACCTTCCAGGTCCAGGACATTGAACCTGATTAAGGGAGCATGAGTTATCTCCGCCATCATCTCTGCATGAGTCATCGGAGGTGGCGGTGGCGGAGGAGGAGCCAGAAGTGGAGCCTCACGGCTCTCCCCGTTGCCGTTCCCATTGCCCCGGCCACTTTCACCTTGGCCTTCGCCAAGCCCGTGGCCCGCTCCGGCACTGGTGCTCCCGTGACCAGACCTCAAGTTCATCTGAAAACAGATAGGAACAAACCATTTAGGACAACCCTCCAGATCAGAAATAAGGGATTTGAGAAATGATAAGACATTTATTAAAGCATTCTTTTACTTCCTCCTATCAATTTACTAATCCAAATTATACGTGTAGGGGGAGTTTAGTTTAAGCAAGATTATCCTTTCATGATGTATGCATCGGCCTATATGTTCACTTAAGCCGGAATATAGCGACATTCGCAAGAATCTTCGACACATTGCACACTCACTTTCCGTATGCTAAACGATTCTTACGCAGCGTAAGTTAGTGTACCTGCAGAAAACTGATTAGATAAAACCAGTGCCGCTATCCTAGATAGACCATATTGCTAGGGCTTATACTTATTTACATAATTTTATCGCATCCTACTTTTCGCAAAACTTTTGTTGATCAAATTTTAGGTTTTGGAAAAGAGTGATAAAACTCATATACTCATTATTGGCTCTGGTACCAACTGTGACAGAACCGCCTAAACTAACGCACCTTCGGAGGTGCTTGTCTTCCACCAGACACTAAGCACCTCGAGAGCGAGCTACATCGGACGGGTTTCGTTGGGCATACCCCAAGGGAGAGCCCGAATGATCCACATTCCCCCCCAAGGATCCAATACTTAGTCCATTTCATACATCCAGAGTTCTTAGAAATGCATTATTACATTACCAAATTCAGAGTACGGAATATTAAACAGCGGAATGAAAATAAGCATCTATCGATAATAAACAAGGATCCGTCTGTGCCCACCAGAAGAATCCTTCACACAACGGCTACTCCTCAAGCTGCACCTACAATATGGGTAAATAAACTCTGAGTACACAATGTACTCGCAAGACTTATCCGACTAGTGGGAATAATTTCCCGACTTCAAGGGATATGATAAGCTTTATGGTTTGCGGTTTCCTTTTTGCAGAAAGCAATACTAATAGTGAATCCCTATTTATGTTATTATTAGCTGTCATGATTAATTCATTATCTAGTCATTCTATGTGAGCACCTGTTCTACTTTTAAGCAAGAGTTGAGCAAACGGTTTTATTTTATCACCTTTTATCTTTTAGTTCTTACTATGGTGCTAGACTATAGACAAGTCATACTGAAACGCTGACGATTCACGAATCAATGTGCCCAGCTGAGTACCCCAAAACACACGCCCCACTTGTACCCCAAGCACAAGCAGGACCAGCCCATCACTCTCCTGTCACGGGGTCCAGGTCCCCGTCCAAACTTAGACTCCAAGCCCCCGCTCCTAAGTTCCGGACTCAGTACGGTGCTTAGACCTCCACCATCTCTGCCTCCAATCAATCGGTCCGGAAAGAGCAGGAACCCACGACAAGAGAGCAACAAGCCTTCCCTGCGCCCATACCCAAGTATGTGCTCGGGATAATAAGTCTGTGACTTGCCTAGAACCAAATGCAACGGCCGATCCATAACCGACACAGACAGGAAAAAAGTGTAACCAAGCTATGCCCTGTTGGCCGCAGGACACAACCTCTTACACCCACCAATACCCAAACCAAATCACTACCCGGTCTCCATTTTCCTTTCCACCATTTTATCATGAGTGATCTTAATAATCACCTATTGTGAGTAACGACAGGTTATCCACGCTACCGAAATCCTGAGCATAGCAGTTACTCGACCTATACTAGTAGAACTCATAGGTAAGTATATATATGCATGCAGTTTTCATAAAATACCTGTAACATAAATGCATATCACATACATATATTCAATGATCATTCAAAAATAGGGGTTATGTACCGGGGCTTGTCTTGGGCAGGCGGTGTGTCAACAAAGTCAGCAACTGATGGCTCCGGAGCTCCCTTTTGAATGAGAATCTCCTCCCCGTACTCCTCAATGATCTCCTCATACTCCTGTTCGCTCACAGGCATGAACTCTACTAACTCATTATGTACATGCATGAAATGATGATGCAACACTTAGTAATACGACAGCAGCAACTCTTAAAATAAAATACAGTTATTAGGCTACTAAGCTAGCTCTATCGACTAAGATGCTAAGTTACCTATTGTTACCACTAACAGGCATGAAACATTGCATGCATTATCTTAGCAACTAAAAGCATCCCTATTCTTAATATCGATTTACTCTATATATGATAAAACAAGGAGTATTAGCTACTCTATTTATCAACCTACTCTAGGGCTACAAAAATTACAGTGAGCACATAATAATCTAATGTTCATGGCTAAAGTATCGCCAATTTGCCACAAAAATTTCTACAAATATTAAGCTAAATAATACTAAGCTTTCCTAAATGAGTTAATGAATCTATCATTATCACAGATAACTGTAAACTAACTACACCAACATATAGATAACATTTTTGTGAACTTAACAAATTTTGTTTCACTATTTTTGGACACCTACAGAATTTACTATAATTTTATAAAGATCATTTCAAAACTAAATTGAATAAACATTTACTAATTCCCTGGAAAACAGAAAACTGAATCCAACCCGCACGGCCCGCGAGCGATCGGCGCGGCCCACTCCCGCGCATCGCGCGCGCACGTATGATCCACTGACACGGCCCACGCAGGCGCGGCCCAACCGCGCGGCAACGGCCCACGTGCGCCGATCTTTTTGCGAAAATGCCCTTGAGCTACCGATGATTCACCCCGAGGTTCGCAGAACTATTCGTACCGCTAGCGTCTTACAGATAAGCCCTCGGAACAATCTATCTTCACAACGGCTAGATCCTCGGGCACGCGCGCGCACCGGCGCGGCGGCGACGGCACCGGGCGGTCACGCCGGCCAACCGAGACCCGCTCCAATCAAGCTAGCGAGCCGAACAGCATCTACGACCCTAGAGCCTACCCTAGCTGAAGCTACAGGGAGATGGAGCTCGCGGCCACGGTGGCCATGGCGCGCGGCCACACGCGACGGGCGGCACGACCACGCCGGCCACCCTAAGTCACCGCAGTGAGATATAGCTAACCCTAAAGCACCACTAGCGTACTCTGGTGGCTGTTGTGGTGGAGGTTTGGCCGAGGACGGACCGGGTGTGTCTGGCCATGTGCGCACAGCAAACTCCGCGGCGGCGGCAGTGGCGTGACCGTGTCTCATAGAAACCGAGGTATAAATTAACCGCGTGACAGAAACCAAATTGTAACCGCTTTCCTGCATGTATTCGGGCTTCTGGGTGGAGCACAACTGCATGTATGCATGCAACCAAACTGATATCCAACACTTAGGGCAGTCTCAATCCATAGTTTATATGGTAGTTTCTAAAGGAGACAGAAAGCAATTAATATCCGGTGAAAACTATCTCTCCTAATCCATGATTCCCATAGCAGTTTCTACGTGTACAGAGGAACTTAAATGCAACGCAAAAAAAAAAAAGGTTCACCAACTGTGGCCAGCAGCAACCAACCAGCCAAGCGGCGTACATCTTTTGATCCTACTGACCTACTCTGATAGCAAACCATAAAAAAAATATAAGATGACCATACAGAGTTGAATCAGAATTATAAAAAGAAAAAAAAGTCCATCGCCTAGCGGGCCCCTCAATGGACCGAGTTGGGGCCATCGTCCTAGCCTACATGTATGCTCTCAACCCAATCACATGTTGGTCTACCACGCTTTCAACAATTATACATCCAATGACGTTGATCTATATTTTAGTCTTGCTGTTAGATTCACAAAGTGCATTAGGTCAATCTCAATGAGAGTTTTATAGACATTAAATATGCTGACATGTCACTGCATTTATGAAGAGAGAGGTGATAAAAGTTTCATGGGACTAGAGAGAGTTTCATGCGGATGAAACTCTTCTACATTGTTTTTAAAATATAGAAGTGTTGGAAACTGGGACATGAAATTCACACTAAGACTGGCGTTAGTGATCCAATACAACTATTTCTTAATGCATATATATATATATATAGTTTCATATAGGCCACAAAATATATTTGCCTCTGCATGCTTCTAATAAGGCCAAGTTCTAATCTATATACAACAACAACAACAACAAAGCCTTTAAGTCCCAAACAAGTTGGGGTAGGCTAGAGTTGAAACCCATCAGAAGCAATCAAGGTTCAGGCACGTGAATAGCTGTCTTCCAAGCACTCCTATCTAAGGCTAAGTCTTTGGGTATATTCCATCCTTTCAAGTCTCCTTTTATTGCCTCTACCCAAGTCAACTTCGGTCTTCCTCTGCCTCTCTTCACGTTACTGTCCTGGCTTAGGATTCCGCTACGCACCGGTGCATCTGGAGGTCTCCGTTGCACATGTCCAAACCATCTCAACCGGTGTTGGACAAGCTTTTCTTCAATTGGCGCTACCCCTAATCTCTCACGTATATCATCATTCCGAACTCGATCCCTTCTTGTATGACCGCAAATCCAACGCAACATACGTATTTCCGCGACACTTAGCTGTTGAACATGTCGTCTTTTCGTAGGCCAACATTCTGCACCATACAACATAGCAGGTCTAATCGCCGTCCTATAAAACTTGCCTTTTAGCTTCTGTGGTACCCTTTTGTCGCATAGGACACCAGACGCTTGCCGCCACTTCATCCACCCTGCTTTGATTCTATGGCTAACATCTTCATCAATATCCCCGTCCCTCTGTAGCATTGATCCTAAATATCGAAAGGTATCCTTCCTAGGCACTACTTGACCTTCCAAACTAACATCTTTCTCCTCCCGAGTAGTAGTGCCGAAATCACATCTCATATACTCAGTTTTAGTTCTACTGAGTCTAAAACCTTTGGACTCCAAAGTCTCCCGCCATAACTCCAGTTTTTGGTTCACTCCTGTCCGGCTTTCATCAACTAGCACTACATCGTCCGCGAAAAGCATACACCAAGGGATGTCCCCTTGTATGTCCCTTGTGACCTCATCCATCACTAAAGCAAACAAATAAGGGCTCAAAGCTGACCCTTGATGTAGTCCTATCCTAATCGGGAAGTCATCCGTGTCTCCATCACTTGTTCGAACTCTAGTCACAACATTGTTGTACATGTCCTTAATGAGTCCGACGTACTTCGTTGGGACTTTATGTTTGTCCAAAGCCCACCACATAACATTCCTTGGTATTTTATCATAAGCCTTCTCCAAGTCAATAAAAACCATGTGTAGGTCCTTCTTCTTCTCCCTATACCGCTCCATAAGTTGTCTTACTAAGAAAATGGCTTCCATGGTTGACCTTCCGGGCATGAAACCAAATTGGTTCATAGAGACCCGCGTTATTGCTCTCAAGCGATGCTCGATAACTCTTTCCCATAGCTTCATAGTATGGCTCATCAACTTAATTCTCCGGTAATTCGTACAACTTTGAATATCCCCTTTATTCTTGTAGATCGGTACCAATATACTTCTCCTCCACTCATCAGGCATCTTGTTCGATCGAAAAATATGGTTGAACAGCTTGGTTAGCCATACTATAGCTATGTCCCCGAGGCATCTCC
The DNA here is from genome assembly GCF_019320115.1 of Miscanthus floridulus. NCBI lineage: Eukaryota > Viridiplantae > Streptophyta > Magnoliopsida > Poales > Poaceae > Miscanthus > Miscanthus floridulus. The sequence goes on along the minus strand of NC_089582.1, from coordinate 133,451,568 downwards.
ACACCTCGATTGGGATACCATCCGGTCCCATCGCCTTACCTCCTTTCATCCTTTTCAACGCCTCTCTGACCTCAGATTCTTGGATTCTCCGCACAAAGCGCCTATTGGTGTCATCAAAAGAGTCATCCAACTGAAATGTTGTGTCCATATTCTCACCATTGAACAATTTGTCAAAATACTCTTGCCATCGATGTCGGATCTCATCCTCCTTCACCAAGAGGTGCTCCCTTTCATCCTTAATGCACTTAACTTGGTTGAAGTCCCGTGTCTTTTTCTCACGAACCCTAGCCATCCTATAAATGTCCTTCTCTCCTTCCTTCGTACTCAGATGTTGGTAAAGATCCTCGTACGATGTACCCTTTGCCACACTTACAGCTCGTTTTGCAGTCTTCTTTGCCACCTTGTACTTCTCTATGTTGTCCACACTCCTGTCATGGTACAAGCGTCTATAGCATTCTTTCTTCTCTTTAATAGCCCTTTGGACTTCCTCGTTCCACCACCAAGTATCTTTAGCCTCGCGTCCCCTTCCCTTGGTTACTCCACACACCTCTGAGGCTACCTTCCGAATGTTGGTTGCCATCTTGTCCCACATGTTGTTTATGTCGTCTTCTTCCTTCCAAGAGCCCTCTTTGATAACCCTTTCCCTAAATACCTCTGACATCTCCCCTTTCAGTTTCCACCACTTTGTTCTTTCAATCTTAGCTTGTTTATCCCTACGGGCCCGTACCTGAAAACGAAAATCTGCCACCAAAAGCTTATGTTGAGAAACAACACACTCTCCTGGTATCACCTTGCAATCCAAGCATGCTCGTTTGTCCTTTCTTCTTGCGAGGACAAAGTCAATCTGGCTACAGTGTTGTCCGCTACTGAAGGTCACTAGATGAGATTCTCTCTTTCTAAAGAAAGTGTTGGCTATCATCAGGTCAAAAGCTACCGCGAAGTCCAGAACTTCCTCCCCTTCCTGATTCCTACTACCATACCCAAAACCTCCATGAACTGCCTCGAAACCTGCGTTTGTAGTACCTACATGCCCATTAAGATCTCCTCCTATAAAAAGCTTCTCACTACTAGGTATAGCTCTAACCATGCCATCTAAGTCTTCCCAATCATATTTATATTGACCAACTAATCAGGTACCTTACCTTGACTGTCTTTATTAGTGTGAAAAAAGACAGTGGACAACCAGAACAAAATTCATGTGTTCTCACACTAATTGCGGTTGTGCCATATACTGCTAACAATTGATAATACTCCATAATCAGATTCATTCCTACACCAGTGAACATATATTGCAGCCATGTGGCTAGAGTTTCCCAATGCACAATGAATGCTTTGGTACCATGAAGAAAAATGCAAGGGATGTATTAATCACCTCTTAGGGTTTAAGGAAACTCCTTCCTTTGCCTTTCTTGTTCTTCCCTTGACCTCTTGTAGCAGGATTAATCTCCCCTCTGTGGCAACAAACCTCTAGCTCCTCTTTAAATCAGCAGTGGATCCGCACTCTTCTTGTGGCCTCCGGCTTGTTGCTTGAGGGGAGGCGACGTCGTGAGTGGATCTGCTTGAGCTGAGGCAATGCCAGCGTCAGGTGTAGTTGGAGGGGCCGGCAACGGTTGTAGGGTCGAGATGACGACTAGAGGGGGGGTAAATAGTCATTTCTAAAACTTAATCGCGTCGGCTAACCGAAACAAGTGTGGAATTAAAACTATCGGTCTAGCCAATACTACACCCCTCTATCTATGTTCTCTAGCACCTTGCAAAGATCCCAATTAAGCAACAAAGGTGCCGGGCTAGCTAGAGCTCACCTAACTAATTCTAGGAGCAAGGTCACACAAACCTATGTCACTAGTACTTCAAGTAATGAGGGAGCTCCTACATATGCTAGTAAGCAAAAGCACAAAGCCAATTAAGCTCACTAGCAATGCTCAATAACAAGGCAACCAATGTCAAATTAGAGAGCGCAAATACTTAGCTACACAAACTAAGCAATGTGACTAACAAGGTTACACAAACCAAATTAGCCACGTAAGGGAGCTATTTCTATGCTACACAAGCAAGAAGGTAACTAGTGAGCTACACAAGCTAACTAATTACAAGAGCAACTACACAAGCACAATGTATATAAAAGTAATCACAAGATTGTGTAAGGGGATTGTAAACCAAAGGGGAAGAACAAGGTTGACATGGTGATTTTCTCCCGAGGTTCACGTGCTTGTCAACACGCTACGTCCCTGTTGTGTCGACCGCTCACTTGGTGGTTCGGCAGCTAATTGGCATCACCCGCCAAGCCCACACGTCGGGCACCGTAAGAACCTACCCTAAAAGTGAGGGTAGCTCAATGACACGCTCAACTAGAGTTGCTCTTCACGGCTGCCGTGGGGCGAGCACAATGCCCCTCACAAAGCTCTTCTCCAGAGCACCGTACAAGCTTCTTGCGGGCTTCGATGGAGACCACCACGAAGCCGTCTAGGAGGTGGCAACCTCCAAGTGTAGCAAGCACCACCGGCTTGCAAGACGACCACCTAGTGCCACTCAATGCAACCTCACGATGCAATCGCACTAGAATCACTCACTCACTTGATCGGATGAATACTATCAAGCTCAAGTGAGTTAGAGGGCTCCCAAGCACTACCACATAAGCCAGCAAGGCTCTAGTGTGCTCAGCAACTAGCCCAAGGCTGAGACCCCTTCTATTTATAGCCCACACAAAAATAGAGCCGTTGTACCCCTTCACTAGGCATAGCTCGGGGTGACCGAACGCTCCGGTCAGATCGACCGGACGTAGGACCTTAGCATCCAGTCAACGGATGCTCGCCACATGAAGCCTCCGTTCAACCTTAGTCGCTTGATCTCAACGATCAAGTGATGACCGGACACAGCATAGTGCTAAGACCGGACGCAGGACTCTAGCGTCCGGTCACTTCTAGTAAGCTCCTAGAGCTTCTCAACCGCGATCGAACGCGTCCGGTCGGTCATGATCGGACGCAGCATCAGCGTCTGGTCCTTTCTCCTTTTCTATGTGGTTCCATGTCAGTGGGACCGGATGCACCCACCCAGTGTCTGGTCACGAAGTGTCCTAGCGTCTGGTCGAAGACCGACGCCTGTGCCTTCTCTGCTGCCACTGACCGGACGCAGGACCCCAGCATCCGGTCACTGCGTGACCAACGTCTGGTGCACTATGTGAAATCCTATCTTTTCTGTATAGGGCGCCAGTGGCACCATCGGACTGTCCGTACTCTACGGGCGGACACTCTGTCGGTGAAGTTTCGAAGCCTTCTCACCTCTATTTCATCGCCGAGTTGATCCACATCAACTCCATCTTTATCTCCTCTATAAATGTGCCAACACCACCAAGTGTACACCACGATGTGTATGTGTGTTAGCATTTTCACAATCATTTTCCAAAGGATTAGAAACTCAACTTGCCATGCCACTCGATCCTAGTGATGATGCAAAGTTAGATCACTCAAGTGGCACTAGATGACCTATATGCAAACAAGTTTGCCCTTCTTAATAGTACGGCCATCTATCCTAAATCCGGTCATCAACTTCTCTATACACTTATGATCGGTGAAATGAAATGCCCTAGGTTATACCTTTGCCTTGCGCATTCCATTCCATTTCCTCCAATGTGGATGCAACACATGCACCACCACGATCAACAATGATATGATCCATTTCATATCATCACGTGATCATATTGGCTCATCGATCTTGACTTCACTTGCTTTTCACCGTTGCCTTCGTCCATCGGCGCCAAGTCTTGCTCAAGCTTCACCGCCACGCGATCCATCGCTCCAAAGCCTCTGACTTGCCCTTCACACTTGCAACCAGTCCATCAAGCTAAGTTATGTCTTGATCGTCTCCACCTTGATCACATGACTCAATGTCATGTCTTATTTGTAATGAGCTCCTTCATCATCACATGTGTGAGCTTTGCAGCATCTCCAAGCCATTTTCACCTTCATGGCATATGTTGCTCACACACATGTACCTATGGACTAATCACTTATGTATCACATATAAACACAATTAGTCTACCTAGGTTGTCACTCAATTATCAAAACCACACAAGGTCCTTTCAATCTCCCACTTTTTTGGTAATTGATGATAACTCTACAAAGATATGAAAATTAAGCTCTTTTGGATTCATGTTGCTTGCCCAAGCAATTTTACCATGTGAAAATGATTTTGGACAAGTACTACAAACCCGAGATGGTAGTATTAGCTCCCCCTATATATGTGCTAGAGTATTTGGTTTGAAGTTTGCGCATATGCATATATTAGAAATGTGGGAGAGTAATTACTACCGAATGATGCTAAAGTGTATAGAGTAAACCTTTGAAGTGTGATACCAATCGAAATTGCACATTTAAGTTCATCCTTAGCACCATGGTTAGCTAGATAACACTTGGAAAAATAAAAAGCACTAGATACCTCGTGAGATCAACATTAAAAGCAAGGTACTAGCGTACTTGAAAAACATACCAAGTGTCTAGCTATCATCCTATGCATGCTAGTTTTTATTTCATCAATCAAATTTTACAACTAGCATACATCACACAAGCATGCATATTGAATTTAAGAACTTATGCAATGCAAGCAAGCACATGAATATGCACATATCAAATGCAATCAATCAAAGTTCATGAGCTTGCTCCCCCTACTTGTGTGCTTCTCTTGTCCAAGAATTTTGATCCATCTCTTTTCTCCATTATTGCTCCCTCTTTGTCCATGTCCATGTCCAACCATCCATCTATTTTCTCCATTGTTGCTCCCTCTTTGTCCATGTCCATGTCCAACCTCTATTTCTTTGAGCTTTCAATCTTTCCCAAAGCTTTTATATCTTATCTCTCCCCCTTGTTCAATCTCAATCTCAAAGCTTTCATATATTTGTATAATTTCTCCCCCTTTGTCATCAATTTTCATAAAAGGTGTGCTTCTTATTGATGCAAAGGTATCCATTTAGGGTAGATGGTTGAGGCTTGAATCTTGCATTTTTTATGGACATCACTTGATTGTTGGAATGACACCACTTGTAGATACCACTTGTAACATGTACCACTTGTATCTTATGTAGGGCTTCTTGAGATACCACACATAGGATCTTTGATCTTGATATTAATTTGTGTGACACCTCTCCCTAAGTGATAGCATGGGTCATCCATTTGATACACTTGAGCTCTTGTATATGAGGGATGCATTCTTCATTTGATGATCACTTAAAGTTGAGGATCACTTGTGGAACCATCGTCTTGCATGATTGATACCATGTATAGATGTGATACCACTTAAAAGAATCTTCTAGTATGGAACCACTTGTTGGATTTATCAATAAAAACCATTTCTTGAACCTTTGTTATCTTTATGAGTACCACTTATAGGATATCACTTGTGAGTTGATCTAGACATCACTTATGAATTCTTGAAGAAATACTTGAGTCTAGATACCATTTGAAACAAACAAACTAGATATCCATTTGCATTGTTGTCTTGTGCTTGTACTTTTATCACTATCATGAGCTTCTATGGTTGATTTGAACTAAATTGATTTGCCTAAGCTTTCAAGTCCGGTTTGAACCAATGACAAGCTTCTTCACACCTCTTGCAAGGGTTATCTTGCCAATGTTGTACTTGTCACTTGTTTGCAATCCAAATTAAATCAAGTACTTGGGTTTACTTAGCTCATGAACAAATTCATATACTAACCACTAGATCAATTAATCATTCAAGCAATAGTAGTAGGCTATGAATGTAAACATTTCATTTGTTATGCATGATCCTATGAAGCATGTATTATATGCACTAACCGCATACTAGTAAGGGATGAAATGATCATGCACATTACAATGATACCTTTGCTATGTTGGAATAGAGGATAGTCACATAGATTCCAATTCATTACTTCAATAGCAATGTAAAGTCCAATTATAAGCTTGGTGGAGACCAATAGATATCATTTTGAATTCCATTCTTCACCCATATGAAATGAATACCACTTATGATCAAGTGCACTTTCTTGTTATGGTTGGCTTGCTTCATCTTTTAATCAATGCTTGCATGAGAGCATCAATGTGAGAATACCACTTGAAATATCACGATTAGTTCTCTTTTTGAGTGTTGCTTGCTTTTCTTGATCAATCATTTTGATTGCTTCAACTAAGCATCTCAAATGTCCCTCGGATCACCACTTCTAGGTTAGCCTTCTAAGTACCATACTTGGTTTACCTACTCATAGGCGGCAAGCCCCTACACTAGAGAGAAGTGACCTCTCTCCAAAGAACCATTCTTGATACTCACTTGAAATAGCTTGATTGATTGATCTAAGTGATGGACTTAACTTGATGAGTAACCTTGATTCCTTCTTTAAACCCTTTTCTTTCTACTTGTTTAAGTCCTTTTTTTTCTACCAAATGATCTCCAATTATATCTAGAACTTAAATTTCATCTTCAACTTGAGTTTGATCTTGATCTTCATCTTGAGTACCAAAAGTGTGCAAAGTACACTCCACAATCAATTAATCAAATGGTCCTATACTCTTTACTTGTCATGCTTCTAGATCATCTCAAAACCAAACTTAGGTGCCTCAATTACTTATAAACATGTTTCCATCTTGAGGATCTTTCAATCAAAGTGACTCTAGATCAATCTAACATTTATCACTTTTCTAGCAGATTTTGTACTCTTCAAATAAAAATGCATATCTCCCAAAGTACAAATCTAAATACCACGAAATTTGGTAGAGATGTGCATCACTAAGTTATATAGCAGCCGTAAAAATTTGAGCTTCATTTGACTTCTGAATTGCTACCAGATTTCAATTCTTCCACCACTGCTATATACTGAAAACTGCTGCACTATAGCTGACAAGATCCACTCCAAAACCAAATCATCTCTTATCCAATTATCATGAATTTTGTACAACATCTTATACCAAAAGTCTAGAGCATGTACATCAATTTTTATGCCGATCTAATAAGTTTTGATCACTCAAACATGGCTAAGATCACAGCTAGCTCAAAATTTGTAATATAGGACATATTTCAATAATTAAGCTATACTTCATTAAATATAAATCAAACTTGAAACTAACTTGTTTGAGTATTTCCATAAGACATATATCCATTCAAACCACTTACTAAAAGTCATCTCATGAATTTATCCAACACAAATCAATCCAAACTTGATTACTAATCAATTATCCATTCAATCAACTTATAGCAAGCAACTTTGCATATTTGTCCAATTTAATCAACTCATATGCACCCAAATAAAATGATCAACAAGAGATATACCTTGGTTAGCTCATGATCATCCAACTTGCAAGCTTCAACTCAATTATTTGCAAACCATCAAATATATCCAATGAATCACCAACAACTTGAATTATAGCACTTGTATGATGTAGCATATTTGAACTTTACTCAATTATCATGGCATTGGGTTTGGATGTGCACTAAAGTTCATATCTTGACTCAACATTGAAAGCTCTAGTTTGGTTTTGGTAAATTGATGAAACCCTAAGTGCTAACCTAGTATATCAAGTGATCATGAGATAGGTAGCACATTCCAAGTGGTGAAGCAAATGAAGATCATGACACGATGATAGTGATGCCATGGTGATGATCAAGTGCTTGGACTTGAAAATAAGAAAGAAAAAAGCAAAAGGCTCAAGGCAAAGGAATAAATGGTAGGAGCCATTTTGTTTTGATGATCAAGACACTTAGTGAGTGTGATCACATTTAGGATCAATAGCCGTACTATTAAGAGGGGTGAAACTCGTATCAAAATGCGGTTATCAAAGTGCCACTAGATGCTCTAGCTCATTGCATATGCATTTAGGATCTAGTGGAGTGCTAACACCCTTGAAAATGTTTGTGAAAATATGCTAACACACATGTGCATATGGTGATACATTTAGTGGTTGGCACATTTGAGCAAGGGTAAGAAACTTCACCGGCGAAGTGTCCGCCCGTAGAGTGCGAACAGTCCGACGGTGCCACCGACGCACTGTACAGAAAAGACAGGGTTTCACAGAGTGCAACGGATGTGTCCGGTGGTTTAACCTAGGTGAACGTGGTCACTGTAAGTGACTGGACGCTGGTCTCGGTAGGACCGGCACGTCTGGTCAGTGGCAGCAGTAAGCGTGTGGTTTTGGTTTCATGATAGGATGCTGGCGCGAAAAATGACCGGACGCTCAGGGACTGAGTGCAGTCAGTATGACGTATGATGACGATTGAGTGACTGGACGCTGGGTGTGTCCTGTCGGGCATGACCAGACGTGTCCGTTCATGATTTTTTGCTTCTGGTACCTTACTGGAAACGACCGGATGCTGGTGTTGGTGCGTCCGGTCACTTTGAGCGGTGCGTTCGGTCACTACTTAAATGTACTGATGACCGTTGAGATCGGGTGATCAGCATTTGAAACCGATGACATGTGGCAAGTATCAGGCAACCGGACGCTGGGGTCCTACGTCTAGTCACATCGACCGGCGCATTGGGTCGCCCCATGTTAAGTGCAGTGAGGAGCCCAATGACTCTATTTCATGGGGGCTTCTATTTAAGCCCCATGGCCGGCTCTAGCTCACCCATTTGGCCATTTGTATGGACATAGCAACCATGTGAGCTTAGCCAAAGCCCTCCCACTCATCTCCATCATAGATTCATCATCTTTGTGAGATTGGGAGTGAATCTAAGTGCATTGCTTGAGTGTTTTCATCTAGAGGCACTTGGTGTTCGTGTTTTGCTATGGGATTCGTTTGTTACTCTTGGTGGTTGCCATCACCTAGATGGCTTGGAGCAGCGAGGATCGTCGAGCGGAGGTTGGTGATTGTCTCCAGTTCCGATCATGGTAATTATGAGGGGTTCTTGACCTTTCCCCGGTGGAGAGCCAAAAGGTACTCTAGTGAATTGCTCGTGGCTTGTGTGATCCTCATCTTGTGTTGGTTGTGCGGCACCCTATTGAGGGTTTGGCATGTGATGCCAATTAGCGCGTGAACCTCCAAGTGAGTGAATCGCCATAACGAGGAGTAGCTTACCGGCAAGCAAGTGAACCTCGGTAAAAAATTATTGTGTTCATCATTTGATTCTAAGGTGATTGCTCTTCATTGGTATTCATTCTTGTGATTGATTGGTTCACTCCTCGACATGGCGGTATAAACAACTTGCTCACTATCTTTACATTACTACAAACTAGTTGTCAAGCTCTTTAGTGTAGCTAGTTGTGAGAGCTTGTTAGTTTGGTTAGTGTGGCTCTTTAGTTAGCCTTTGAGAGCACACCAACTTTGTGTAGTGACATAGCTATTGTGTGGATAGAAACTATATTAACTAGAATTGTGGTAGGTGGCTTGCATTTTTAGTAGGCTAGCGCAACACTTGCTTCGCCTTATAATTGTCTAACCGGTTTGTTAAGTGTTGTTGTAGAAATTTTTTAATAGGCTATTCACCCCCTTCTAGCCATTAGGACCTTTCACATATGATGATCAATATGAAATCAATTGAATCAAGTCTCCAATGCCGATGGTACCTACAATCAATCATCCACTTTTTGATGGTACCCAAACAATTTTGGGTTCTTTTAAGTTAGGAGCAACATACTTAGGCAAGCCTTAGTATGAATAGCGGGATGTTTTGCAATTGCAACCAATGAGGTACCATTGCCATTCTTCCTAAGCATAGAATCATCATCAATTGAAATAGGCTTAGGAGTGTTACCTAGGGGACATGAATATGCCATGGTCTGCTTTCCCCGTATGAGTAGTACTTTCTCTTTGCTTAAGCCTTTTCTTCCTTGCTTATGTTGTGCTTCTCATTGTCTTGCTTCTCCTTGTTTGCTTGACCCTTCTTCTCAAGCTTGTTTGGACAACCCGAAGCTAGGTGGCCCAATGTGTCACAACTATAGCATCTCATGTGAGCAATCTTCTCCATTTTCTCTTCTTTGTTCTTGCTCACTTGCTTTGCATCTTGATTCATCCTTGGACGCATTGCTCTTTCTCTTGCTTTTCCACCCCTTCTAGTTTTCTTCTTCTTTATCATCAAATCACCACCCTCTTCATGGTTGATCTTGATTTGCTCTTGGGGTGTCTTTTCTTGCTCAACTTGTGGCTTTGGTTGAGGCTCTTCTAGTTGCTTCACCAATTGCTTGGTTGGGCACATTGAGGTAAGGTGACCCCAAGTGCGGCACTTGAAGTACTTCATATGCTTGAGCCTCTCTTCTTCTTTTATCTTCTTGAGCTTCTCAATGTTAGGGCAACCATTTGCAAGGTGTCCCACTTCATGACACCGGTAGCGCATGGTATGAGAGAGCTTTCTTTGTTGTAGATTCTTCATCTTTCTTTCTCTCTTTCTTTTGCCCTTTGCCATTTCCTTCTTGAAGCCAAGGCCACACTTATCACCATAGTTTCTTTGAGTCTTCAACATGTGCTCAAAGGTGACTTGAGAGTTGTAGCACCTCTCTAACTTGTTGCTCAAATTTTTCACTTCATTTTTTAGCTCATTGTTCTCCTTCAAAAGGTTAGTCTCATAAGACATAGAAATAGAACAAGCATCTATATGTGAAGAGCATGGCATATCTAATAAATCAACATAAGAGGTGGATACATGCTTCTTGCCTACATCACAAGGGTTAGCAACAATATGTGATTGATTAATTGACCCATGTGATGAGCTCTCATTATTTTTAAGTTTATTTGTAAACACTTTAATGAGAGAAGCATATTGTTCTAATAATTCATCATGAGATGCAAGTAATGTCTCATGATTTAATTTTAGCTCATCATGTGAAGATTTAAAAGCATCAAGTAATTTCTTATGTTCTTCATAAGAGTTCTTCAAAAATGAGTTTTCATTTTCTAATTTTAATGTTTTAGCTTTCTCATTTTCTAAAGATATGGTTATGCTAGCAAGTCTACTAACAAGCTCATCATATGAATCAACATGATCAACCACATTAGCACTTGAAACCTTGGTGTCACCTTGTGACATGTAGCAATGTGGTGTAGTGGATGGGCTTGTAGTAGCATCACAATCATGGCGCGAGCATGAACCATCATCACGATCAAGTGTGCATGGGGTAGGATCATCATGTGCATCACTTGAAGCATCGTCAATCTTGTCAAGTGAACTTGTAGTAGATTGATCGTCATCATCACTTGACCATGAGGTGGAGCACTCTTCCACAATCACGGAGTTGTAGTCATGCTCAACATCCTCATGCGTCTCCTTCTTGGGCTCCTCCTTCTTGAACTTACCATCATCCCATGTGGAGGAATTACCGAAGGTGCGCTTGATGGACTCCCATATCTCACGAGCAGTTCCCGTGATGTTTACTTGTTTCATCAAATCAAAACTCAAAGCATCCATTAGAAAACAACAAGCATGTGCATCAAGTTCATAGAGAACTCTTTGAACTTTGGTAAGATTTCTATGGTCCATGACATGGGTGAGACCACTAGTGACAATCCACCAAAACTTAGGTCCCTTTGCGCGAAAATGATCAAGCATGTGATTTTTCTAAAGTGCAAAGTTTGTGCCATCAAAAATGTGTGTCTCACAAACATCTAACCCATTAGACGCCATCCTCTCAGATCGATGAAGACCACAAATGAGAGACCTAGCTCTGATACCACTTGTAGGGTCGAGATGGCGACTAGAGGAGGGTGAATAGTCATTTCTAAAACTTAATCGCGCCGGCTAACCGAAACAAGTGTGGAATTAAAACTATCGGTCTAGCCAAGACTACACCCCTCTATATATGTTCTCTAGCACCTTGCAAAGATCCTAATTAAGCAACAAAGGTGTTGGGCTAGCTAGAGCTCACCTAACTAATTCTAGGAGCAAGGTCACACAAACCTATGTCACTAGTACTTCAAGCAATGAGGGAGCTCCTACACATGTTAGTAAGCAAAAGCACAAAGCCAATTAAGCTCACTAGCATTGCTTAATAACAAGGCAACCAATGCCAAATTAGAGAACGTAAATACTTAGCTACACAAACTAAGCAATGTGACTAACAAGGTTACACAAACCAAATTAGCCATGCAAGGGAGCTACTTCTATGCTACACAAGCAAGAAGGTAACTAGTGAGTTACATAAGCTAACTAATTATAAGAGCAACTACACAAGCACAATGTATATAAAAGTAATCACAAGCTTGTGTAAGGGGATTGCAAACCAAAGGGGAAGAACAAGGTTGAGATGGTGATTTTCTCCCGAGGTTCACGTGCTTGTCAACACACTACGTCCCCGTTGTGTCGACCGCTCACTTGGTGGTTCGGTGGCTAATTTTCATCACCCGCTAAGCCCACACGTCGAGCACCGCAAGAACCTACCCTAAAAGTGAGGGTAGCTCAATGACACGCTCAACTAGAGTTGCTCTTTGCGGCTCCCGTGGGGCGAGCACAATGCCCCTCACAAAGCTCTTCTCCGGAGCACCGCACAAGCTTCTTGTGGGCTTCGACGGAAGCCACCACCAAGCAGTCTAGGAGGTGGCAACCTCTAAGATTAACAAGCACCACTGGCTTGCAAGACGACCACCAAATGCCACTTGATGCAACCTCATAATGCAATCACACTAGAATCGCTCACTCACTCGATCGGATAAATACTATCAAGCTCAAGTGAGTTAGAGGGCTCCCAAGCACTACCACATAAGCCACCAAGGCTCTAGTGTGCTCAGCAACTAGCCCAAGGCCGAGACCCCTTCTATTTATAGCCCCCATGAAAATAGAGCCATTGTACCTCTTCATTGGGCACAACTCGGGGTGACCGAACGCTCCAGTCAGATCGATCGGATGTAGGACCTCAGTGTCCGGTCAACGGATGCTCACCACGTGTCGCCTCCATTCAACCTTAGTCGCTTAATCTCAACGGTCAAGTAATGATCGGACACAGCATAGTGCCAAGACCGGACGCAGGACTCCAGCGTCCTATCACTTCTAGTAAGCTCCCAGAGCTGCTCAACCGCGACCGGACGCGTCCGGTCGGTCATGATCGACGCAGCATCAGCGTATGGTCCTTTCTCCTTTTCTATGTGCTGCCACATCAGCAGGACCGAACTCACCCACCTAGTGTCTGGTCACGAAGTGTCCTAGCATCCGGTCGAAGACCGACACCTACGCCTTCACTGCTGCCACTAACCGGACGCAGGACCCCAGTGTTCGGTCACTGCGTGACCAGCATCTGGTGCACTCTATGAAATCCTATCTTTTCTATACAGGACGTTGGTGGCACCGTCGGACTATCCGTACTCTACGGGCGGACACTCCGTCGGTGAAGTTTCGAACCCTTCTCGCCCCCGTTTCATCGCCGAGTTGATCCACATCAACTCCATCTTTATCTCCTCTGTAAATGTGCCAACACCACCAAGTATACACCACCATGTGTATGTGTGTTAATATTTTCACAATCATTTTCCAAAGGATTAGCCACTCAACTTGCCACGCCACTCGATCCTAGCGATGATGCATAGTTAGATCACTCAAGTGGCACTAGATGACCTATATGCAAACAAGTTTGCCCCTCTTGATAGTACGGCCATCTATCCTAAACCCAGTCATCAACTTCTCTACACACCTATGACCGGTGAAATGAAATACCCTCGGTTATACCTTTGCCTTGCGCATTCCATTCCATTTCCTCCAATGTGGATGCAACACATGCAACACCACGATCAACAATGATATGATCCATTTCATATCATCACGTGATCATATTGGCTCATCGATCTTGACTTCACTTGCTTTTCACCATTGTCTTCATCCATCGGCGCTAAGTCTTGCTCAAGCTTCACCACCACGTGGTCCATCGCTCTAAAGCCTCTGACTTGCCCTTCACGCTTGCAACCGGTCCATCAAGCCAAGTTATGTCTTGATCTTCTCCACCTTGATCACATGACTCAATGTCATGTCTTATTTGCAATGAGCCCCTTCATCATCACATGTGTTAGCTTTTCAACATCTCCAAGCCATTTTTACCTTTATGGCATATGTTGCTCACACACATATACCTATGGACTAATCACCTGTGTATCTCACATAAACATAATTAGTCCACCTAAGTTGTCACTCAATTACCAAAACCACACAAGGACCTTTCACCGGTGCATGCAGACCGAGGGCTGGCGGCGGCAGCAAATGTAGATGAGGAGCCACGACGGCGGATGTAGTTGAGGGGCAGTGGCTTCAGATGCAGGTGACACTGTGAGCGGGGGGATGCAGGGGGAGGGGCAGCGGCATGGATTGCGGTAGGGCCCATGCTAAAGTAGAAGGGGGCAGCGTCGGATGCAACGGGTGGGGCTAGCGCTCTGCGGTCATGGTGCAGCGGCAGGCAAATGAGCCTAGGGTTTTGGGGTTCTTTTATCTACTATTCCAATTCATGGATGGGCCCACTAAAATAGCCTAGGATTTCCTGAAGGTTTTTGGAAGCCGACAGGAATTTTTAGAGCCGACAGGAATTCTTCACAGCCTGGTAGTGAGCAGCAGGCTCTTGCGTTTTGAGGTGCCCACACAGTCGGCCAAGGACGCACTAAGGTCACAACATAGTAGCGCAACAACCAAGAAGAAAATTGTTTCCCATCACTGATGGGAAGTCGTCGTGCGCAAGTGAAAAACAGGAGCGGAGGGGCGCGCTCGTGCTCGAGCCTTCATGCACGCACGGGTGAAGGCACGAGAGGAAGATGGAACTATAGGGGGGTGTAGCGAATCTAGAACGGAGAGAGAGCAAGCAGATGGAAATGACCGAAGGAGGCCCAACGCTAAAATGGTCGTTTCCTGGTGTGTCGAAGCGAGAGCCAACTTCGTTTCTCATACGAGAAATGATGTCTATGAATTTTCATCTCTCTCTTAACTAGCCTACCACGTCATCAAAGTAGCTATGGTGGCATAGTATTTAATGCTATGGAAACTACTCCTAGTTTTGGGTTGGGAGTGCTCTTAAGGCATCCCTAATAATTCCCAAATAGCTAGTCTAGGAAAGATGCTATTGGCTCTATCAAGGAGTGAGATCAAATAGCTAGCGACTCCCAAATAGTTAGTCTAGAACAATATCCTAGAAATAGCTCTCTCATAGCTCACATAAACCTCCACTACATTATTCTTTTTTTATTATGTCTAACCCTTACCTAACTAGCTATTTGCAAGTTGTATTAAATAGCATCGGCTGGAGCTGTAAGTTTTTCCCAGAGGTCCACGTACTCGCAAAGCACCTCCGTGGTGAGTGCGCCGGTGATGTCGCGCACCTAGCGACGTTGGTGCGACACACCTTGACTAAACGAGCACGGCTTCGCTTGCTGATAGATTTGAATAGATTTGGCGCGAACAGGTACCAGAGGGAGTAGCATATATGGTTCCAACAACTTTCATTGAAGGGTCTTTCCTATCATAAAACACAAAATCCTCACTAGGTATACGATCCTCAACCAACAACCTTGCACATTGTAGGTCCACAGGCTCAAGATTAGTTTCATTCTCCTTTTAAGCAACAATCCTAGCTTGCTCAGCTTTCTCGTCCTCTTCTCTAAGGCTAACAAACTCATACATTGCATCCTCATCCATCACAGGGAGTGGGGCACCAGCTTGCTCTTCTGCAAGATGAATTATCGTCATACCGTTCCAATCAATTACATGAGAAACAATTGCCTCATTGCTCAAATCTGTATTGGTGCTATGGCATTATCATAGCCCAAATTACTCGATCGCCTCTATAACAAAACTTCTGATCATCCTTCCTTTTAGAAAAATGCAAGTGATAGATCTATATCATCCATCAATTTCCTTTCTCCACCACCACTCATCAAATTCATATATTACAGTCCATTGGTTGCTTACCCAGTTCACCCTAGCTACCAATTCTCTTTCTAGCATCTCTAAAGTATAACATCGACAATCCACAACCCATTTATCATATTTTCTTGGCACATCAGCAGAGTAGCCATCATTGAGCTTAGTTGTGAACTGAGAAACCATAACATCATCGTCATGTGTCCTCCCTGTACCTATCTGGTCCGAATCCACACAGTGTGTCATGTGCGAGATTCAATTGAGATTAGAAAAGGGTAGTTTAGTCATTTCAGGTGGCCTAGGGAAAGCGAAGAGTTTAATGAAAATATAAAAGGAGAGAAAAGAAGTATAAGTTTCTTGAATCAAAACAATTCACAGCCACAAATGTTAAATATCTAAAGACGTGCGAATGGAGTGTTAAAAGATGTGAGAGGTGCATATTGGATGTCATCTAGAGCATCGACTGCATCGAAAAAACCACTAGGGAAAAATGATGAAAGAATTTGGATGACTATTGTACCTTGTTTATTTTAGATTTTTTCATATGTAATTTGGGGATGTACTATGCCAAGTTTTAATATAATTCCTCCTTTCCCTAAAAAAATCGGCCACACGCTATGCAAGATAGAAAAACAGAAAAAGAGAACATGGGCCTTGTTGTGCAGATTGATTGCAATGAGACACGTCCAGTCCGGAGTGAATGACCTCCAATCTAAATTAGAGCAGTAATCAGCGACAATTCACTGCAGAAAGAAGCACACCGAACGATCAAATAACCTCTGACTATCCCTTTTTTTAAAAAAAATATTTCCACTTCATTTTTGGAAAGTTGCAACTTATGTATATAACATTTTGTGGAATAAAACTTATCACCTTCTTTAAAAAATTGACAAATTATGATCACAACTTTTGTGTATAACAATTTGTGGAACAAAAGTTGTCACCGTACTTTCTTATTATAAATTTTTAGATATAGTTTTTTACGTAATTTCATAGAAAACTTATCATGACAACATTTATATATAACCTTTATATAACCCAATTTTTGTTTATAATTGTTAGAGGACTTTTTATCACAACAATTTCTCAACACAAATTTTCTGGCATAATTTTTGTATAATAAAGTTTATGGATAGCATAATTTATACACATTCTTTTCTTGTCTAACAAATTTTTTGCATGACTTGTTCTGAAAAACTTCTAAATCTATAAAAGCCGTTCAATAGTATATAGAAGAAAAATGATAGGTTAATAAAAAAGGAAGAAGAAAAGTGAAAACTGCATGAACATGAAAAGATTCACCCCATACCGGGCACGCGTCGCGGAGGAAAAAACAAAGAAAGAAACAACGAACATGGGGCTTGTTGTGTGGGAATCACCGAGCCGAGGACATGTTCGCTCCGTAGCAACGTTGCCAATCTAGATTTGCGTCACTACGGGCACCCGGTTCTATCTTGACAAAAGTACAATTAGGACACTCTTTCTTGACAACAGAAGATTCTTGAAATTGTCCTGATAATCCAAACACGCCAGTTCTATCTTGGCTACGGAAAATTGAAGTTCGTTGTTCCTTCAGTCAATGGGTGTGCTCAGGTTTAGAAGATGCTAGATGGAGGCCTGGCGGCAACGATCGGTTATAGTTGCAATTTGTCATGTTCAGGCAATCAGGCACACAAGCATATTCAGGAGAACACAATAAAACTTTGGCATCCATAGGTTTCACGGAGTCACAACAAAAGTTTGTGAATTTTCCTTCCAATCAGCTTATTAGTATAGCTTCACTTCTTATTCTACTACTACTTTCTACTACAGGCCATCAGTTGTTCACACTCGAAGGCCACAGGGCTCCTGACTCAATGGATGATATTCTCTCATATAATAATAATCTATCCAAAATCCCACCCTGTCTTCCCCCATATAATAATAATCTATTCAAAATCCCACCCTGTCTTCCCACGCCCACGGGCTTTATTTCTGAATACCACCGTAGAGCTCTTGAGGGCATGTGCCCCCATCCCCATAGCCGTTTTGATGTGCAAGGGGATGGGTGCACAGCAGGATCACCTTGCATTCTAAGCATAAAGGTACAACACATTATTGGATAAAAATATTCTACGATAAAGCGTGCAAAAGTGTAACAGTTCAATATCGGGTAGAAGTTCCAATCAGCACATAACTACACCACGACTTTCAACGCAATAGTGATCACAATTTGGAGGTGTCTCTCTATGGTAGAGTTGATGCCTCCTAGCACTTGAGAGAAAGTTGCTCAGAGTAAGGATCTGTTTGGTTTGTGCCTCTTAAACTTTAGTCACCTAAATTTAGTTCATTTTACTCACTTTGGTGCCAAACACTATGACTTAAAGGGACTAAACGGTCTTTAGTCATCTAGTCACCAAAAAATGACTAGAAGGAACTAAAACCCCACTTTGGATAGGGGCTGCCTCTCATTATTGCGCCAAGGGCAGCAGGGAGCAAAGATTAGGGACATTTAATTAATAAGGGCACTGTGGTCTTTTGTCATCAGCTTTAATCCATTTTAGTCATCAAACCAAATACCCTGGGACTAAAGTTTAGTCCAGGACTAAACCAAACCAAACAGGGCCTAATTGACAAGTGGATCATGAGGTATGTGGACCCCACAAGACAGTACAATAATGAGGACGTTATCCATACTAGCGTGCTACTCTACCCACGCCCTGACCCAACACAGAAGTGGGGCGCGCGTTCATGAGAAAAGTAGCATTTAGGATACAAGAACTGCTCCAGTACACTTCTTTCTAAAGTTTGCACAGATCTCAAAGCAGTATATATCTAATTAATTACTTTAATTGTTTTTCTCTTGGGCCAGCATGTGTCTGAACCGTCCAAGCCCAGCGCCCCAGCCCATGTCAGCGCTGATCCAGAGCCCAACTCATCTCCGCTAGGTTCGGCTCCATTTGGTCCATTTGCCATCTAGGAGATGGTCGTGGACACGTGCGTGGTCATCGTCCACTCGTCCTAGTAGACTACAGAGGCCATGAGACCGGCGCAGTTCGCGTAGACCACAGAGGCGGTGAGCGGTTGCTTGATGATGTTCGGCTTCCTGGCGGCAGCAACGAGGACCTGGAGCTCCCAGAGCTACGCTCGTAGCGGTACCTCTTCTTTGTGTGGCGAGTGTGGAGACGAGCATGGCGCCGGTGTAGATGCTATAGGCCAAATTCCGGCCGATGTGGTCGTCCACGTAGACGGTAATAGTGATGGCAAGGACCAGGGAGCACATGGCAGCAGAACAAGAAAACTATACTTTCATTAAAAAAATCCACGTTTATTGTCAATGGAGTTCAGGTCACGGACATGGATTTATCATCCCGTACATTGCCGTGACGAAGAATTGTGGGCCGAGGTCCGACGAGGACGGCATGGGCCGCGGGAGCCGGGACCCCGCGGCTCCCAGCGTGGCAGCGACTGGGAGCTCCATGCCGGCTTCTAGCAGACGGGAAAAACAAGAAGGTGAATTTGGATTGGATTTGTCTGTGGGACACCACCGCTCCTTCCGTGAGCGAGCGTCGATGACGTTCGTGTGGAGAGAGCCGCCGCCAGGATACGCGAAACCATGTGGAACCGAACAAAAGGGATCGGATAACTGGGGAGGGGAGATAAGTTTTGATTGGATATGGGCTGGGTTTGGACCGACCAGGGCCTCGTTCGGCTGAAAAAAAAAATCACTGTTTACGGCTGAAAACACGATTTATGCTGAAATTTTATGAGAGAAAAATACTATTCCGAATGAAAAAAAGAAGCGAATCAAGCCGGGTTCAAAGTCAGCCGAACAAGGCCTAGGCCCAAACGTGACCCAGGTGGAAATAATTAAGATAATGTTTAATTGCTGCTTTGAGATCTGTGTAAATATTAGGAGTACCGAGCAGTAATAGTTTTATTATTATTAGATCCCTTGAATGGGTCGATACTAAAATAAATTAATTGGGATTGAATTGGACATTAGTCATTATGTATCGGGTAGTATTGGACTTTTTGTACACTAGTAAATTTTGTTAAAATTTTGAAGTGTGAACATGAGGTTTTCAACTTTAGTGTCTCGCTTTTGACGTGGGGATCACTTATACAACTAGTCACACTAATCTACACAAAATATCAAGCAATTATATCGAGCCATCAACAAATTTCAATCAATTTCTTTAAAATTTCAAGGTCCAAACAAAAGGTTTTTAATCCTAGGGTTCGACTCTCAACGTGAAGCCTACGTGTAAACTTTAAAGTACGAGAGCCGTCCAATAAATTTTGATCAGTTTCACATAAAATTTAAGGTGTAAACATGTGAATTTTAATTCTAGAGTTTAGTTACGTTTTTAATGTAAGGTCGAGATGTAGGAATATAATAGCTTTTGTTACTATTGGATGATATTGGATGGATTTAGAGAGAAAAGTAAGATTTGGATAGGAATGGGCATTTTGTCATTTTGTATTTGGGTTATATTTTTTGTTCCCTTATAATGTATTTTAATTGGATTTTGCTATATGAAATTTGGATCCAATTCATTACTACCTATGTCTAGTTGCCACGGATAGCTATCCGGCGACTGATGAGCGGATATATCAAAACGGAACTTAAGGCTGGGCTGTCAGATCCCTCAAGCCACAGATGTAACGCAGATTTGGAATGAACGTTGGATTGGCATAAGACGGCGGGATGCAGTTAAAGAAGCCATTTCACTAAGGGCTCGTTCGGTCAGAGGATTTCTGTCCAGAAATAGTTCAACTCGTCAAAGATTATACAAATTAGACTAGCATTCCTGCTACAAACAGTTCCAGGGCAAGGTTCCGTATGAACAAAACGGTGCCTAAAAGTTCCCCCGTAAACGAAAGGAAGACTAGAACAGAGCCAACATATAATCCAGCGGGATCGGAGATAGATACATATTACTAATCAGCAAACGAGGTTATTAGCACGGTAGCAGGCATCCTGAGCGATCGATCATTCAGGCCGGCTTCCCCGTCAGGCCCCCATAAGATCGGGGAAGAAGTCGATATTGTCCCCGCTGACCATGTCGTAGTCCTCCGGCGTCTTCTCCCCATTGACACGCCCGCCGTCGAACAAGAAGCGCCCCTCGCCGTACGTGAGCGCAGGGGACATCACGTCGTAGTAGCAGTCCATCAGATCCTGCAGCTTGTCCGTCGTCCGCATGGTGCCTGAAGTTGTCTTCTGACTCTTTGCTGTTTCGTTCCGCTTCGGCGTGTGCTTATATAGGGTCTTCTTCGTGGATCCATTAATCACTCGATAATCAAGTGTTACGGGTAACGAAGCGGGCTTAGCATATGGCGTATGTCCAGCAATACCTCTCGAATACGAGAGAAGATAACTCAACCATAAATTCCGTATCTTTTTCCAAAGCCTCGTGTACATCAGCGCTGCATGCGTGAGCATGAGCATGAGCTAGGCACGGGTTCACAGAAGCCAAAGTGAAAACCAAAAACCCCTATAGCGGGTTTCATTTTTAAAATTTATTTCATATATTTAGGGAAAATAAAATGAGAACGGTAAGCGCAAAATCAAGAGTGAACTACAAATTGATGTGGAACTGAAATCGGAGACATTTTGGGCTCTCCCAACTTGTCCGTGTTATTTTTGACGAAGTAAACACACTAGTATTATACTTCATATATTTTAAATTATAAGACATTTTGATTTTTCTAGATACCGTATAGTTTTTTTTTCTTATATACTTAGATATACACCATGTCTAAATACATATAAAAATAATATATCTAAAAAAATCAAACCGTGCTAGGCTGCTAAATTTGTTGGGCTAGGCAACTGTTTTTTTATGCAAAACATGTGATATAAAGCTCTAAACTTTAGGTGTAGATCTAGCGGGTAAAGGGTATCTGTTGGTGTACCTTGGTAACTCTAGTCTTCGCCCTGGCGCAGTTGCGCTGCAGCAGCGTGGACGCCGGTACCGTGGCGTTGTAGGCGTCGTGGTGGCGATGCAGTGGCGACGACGGAGTCGGTGGGGCTTCCGGTCGCTGGCAGCACTCACTTTAGATCGGATTAGGTTTTCTGTAGGTGGTAACGACGGCTCCAGTCAACCTCATAGCTAGAACCGTGAACCCCACCTATCTTTATAGTGCTGTGCGACAGGGACCCACCAACCGTATTAGGGTTGGGCGCCCCTGATCAGGGCGCAGATCGAAGGGCCCAATAGGCCATTGGGCCTATTGGTAGAGATCAACTAACATTCTCCCCCTTGATCTCACTACCATCTTTCAATTTCATTTACTTTTGTTCATTCCATTACAAATTAGCGCATAGAGCATGTTTCATCATCACGGTCAATTGCCGATAGATTTAACAGATACAACACACCACTCTGTTCTGAAATAGATACTTAACTTTAGGCCTTATTTTGTCCAGAAATTTTAGGCTTTCCCTTAAACCCATGCTAGCTACATGTTCTCTGAACACGTTGGGTGGTAAGCCTTTTGTAAGCGGATCCGTGAGCATCTTTTCGATACTTATATGCTCAAGACTTATGATATGATCCCAGACTTTATCTTTCACAACATAATACTTTATGTCAATGTGTTTGGCAGTACCACTTGACTTATTGTTGTGAGCATACTGTACTGCCGGATTATTATCGCAGTATAACTTAAGTGGTTTATAGATGTCGTCAATCACCTTCAAACCGGGTATGAACTTCTTTAGCCAGTTCACCTGCCCCGTTGCCTCATAACATGCTACAAACCGTCATACATTGTGGACGATGTAGTGACGGTTTGTTTTGAGCTTTTTTATGAAATAGCTCTCCCTGCGAGAGTGAATACATATCTAGGCGTGGATTTTCTATATGGAGTGAATCAGATCTTCTATACGTCATCATGAGGCCTTTCGTTCCTTACAAATAACGCAAGACTTTCTTTATCACTTTCCAGTGTTCTGTTCCAGGATTGCTCTGGAATCTGTCAAGTAACCTGGTAACAAATGCCAAGTCAGGGCGCTACATACTTGAGCATATTGCAAGCTTCCGACAGTTGAAGCATATGGAACCACTTTCATTTAATCGATCTCATATTGGTTCCTGGGGTATTGGAAATCTCCATATCTGTTGCCCTTGACTATAGGAGCAGGTGAGGAACTACATTTGTGTATACTGAATTTCTTTAAGATTCTTTCTATGTATGCCTTTTTGTGACAGTCCTAATACCCCTTTACTTCTATCTCGGTGAATCTCGATCCCTAGAACGAACAAAGGTTCACCAAGATCTTTCATATCAAATTTTGACAAAACTTCTTTGTCTCTAGTAGTAGACTGATATCACTACTAGCACGTAAGATATCATCCACATATAGGACAAGGAAGATAAACTTCCTATTCTTAAACTTTCCATAGACACAGTTATCCTCTACATTCTCTTTAAACCCAAAATTCCTTATTGTCTGATCAAACTTCAAGTACCACTGTCTTGAAGCTTGTTTTAATCCATAAATTGATTTCTTTAGACGGCATCCCATTCGTTCTTTTCCTTCTATGACAAAAATCTTTCGGTTGTGCCATGTAAATATTTTTCTCCAAGTCCCCGTTGAGAAATGTCGTCTTTACATCCATCTGATGTAATTCTAAATCATAATGTACCACTGATGCCATTATGATTCTGAAGGAATCCTTACATGAGACTGGAGAAAAAGATCTTATTGTAATCAATTCTTTCTCTTTGCGTAAAGCCTTTTGACACAAGTCTCACTTTATACCTCTCTATATTTCCTTGAGAGTCAAGTTTTGTTTTGTAGACCCATTTACAGCATACTATTTTGGCTCCTTTAGGAATTATTTCCAAGTCCTAAACTTTATTGGCATTCATTGATTTCATTTCATCTTCCATGGCCTCAAGCCACTTTGATGAATGATCACTTCTCATGGCTTCTTCAAATGAGGTGGGATCATCCTCCATTTAAAATTCATCAGTATTGTATACTTCATAGTCAGCATAAATGATTGATTTTCTAACTCTTTGAGACCTTCTAGGGGCCTCCACATTTGGCACATCTTTTGTGTTGAGGCTGTTGTTGCTCCCCCTCATGTGTGGCAATAGGTTCTATAGGATCCTAAAGAACATGATCCTCATCGTCATTCATTGTTGCCACAGACAGAATAACAACAGGTGCTGGCACCACAGTATCTTGCACTGTCGATGCAACGACAGTAGGTAGTGAGAAAATTGGCTCATGAATCATCGGAGTGGGCGCATACACACGTTTCTCTTCAAGGTCAATTTCTCAAGCTACCATACTCTCCCTCATCATTTCATCCTTTAGGAAGACAATGTGTCTCGTTTCCACAAACTTTATATGTCTGTCTGGATACTAGAAACGAACACCTTTTGACTTTTTTGGGTAGCCAATGAAATGACTACTTACTATTTTGGGATCTAGCATCCCAATGTTTGGGTTAAATACTTTAGCCTCAGTAGGACTCCCCCACATGTAAGTGGTTTAGTGAGGGTACTCTTTCTGTCCACAACTCATACGGTGTTTTGGGCACCGACTTACTTAGTACTCTATTGAGAATATGAATGATGGTTTTTAACGCCTCCATCCACAGGCTCAACGGTAAGGTGGAGTAACTTATCATACTGCACATCATATCCATCGAGGTACGATTGCGACTTTCAGCTACTCCATTCTGCTGAGGTTCGCCCGGTATAGAATACTGGGCTACTTTGCCATTCTCCTGTAAGAACCTTACAAAAGGTCCAGGAACTTGGCCATATGGGGTATGCCGACCATAGTACTCCCTCCACGGTCAGACCTGATTATCTTAATCTTTAAATTGTGTTGGTTTTCAACTTCTGCCTTAAATATCTTAAATTTATCCAATGCTTCTGTTCTTTCTTTGATTGGATAAATGTAGCCATAATGGGAGTAATCATCTATGAATGTTATGAATGAATCATAACTATCCACACTCTTTACAGGAAATGGACCACGGATGTCTGTGTGAATAATCTGTAAAATTCCTGCTCTTCGTTTGACATCTTTCTTAATTTTCTTTACATACTTTTCTTTTATGCATTCTCTGCATTATTTTAAATCTGAGAGCTCAAATGGAGGAAGAATATTATTCTTAACTAGTCTTTCTATTCTCCCCCTCGAAATATGGCCTCATCGATAGTGCCATAATTTCAACGATGCATTGTGAGCTCTCTTATCCACTATTTCTAGAGTAACTCTATGTCGCTAGCTGCTTTTATCAGCTGGGTAGCATATGTCTTTGAAGAGCCAGTGAACTGACTTTTTATTCTATCGAGGTACTCGGTGACCGTGTCACACTCTGGGATTGAGCCCACAATTGCAGGCTCAATCGTGTTCTTTATCAAAGCCAAACATTTCTTGTTGGCAACGACCCACTTCCTATGCTTAAGGTTATAGGACATCTTTTAGGATTTAAAATCTCTCTTTTTAGTTGCCCAAGCGGCATCATCCTCGTTTATCTCCCTCACCGGTGCCACAAGCTATGTAGAACACGGTGAGGTGACTACCCAGTCCACCTTAGTCAAGATGAAGGCCAAGTCAAACTTTTCTTAACATAAAAATAACAACAATTACATGCCTTGATTCCAACGTTGGTCAAAATCAAAACATACAACTGTTCTTATACATTAATTCTACATCACCGTTGGGCAGAAATAGAATTAATGCAAAAATCATTAAAATTACGATATTGTTATTAACAACATTGGTCAGAAAATAACAACATCATAATCATGTGAAAATCTCTTTTTCTTCAATTAAATATCACGTTGGTTAAAAATAACTGGAGAATAAATAATTTCTTTAGCAGCGGAAACATGAAAATTCATTATCTATGTTTTAGAAGCATTAAACTTTTCTCAAATATTATTTAAAAATTATCCCGTTGGTTCAAATTTTAACAGAGATATTAAAGTAAACAAAATTCTATCAAAATTTGCTAATGAAAAGAATAAAACAAAACTCTATTCACTATTCATTCGGCCTGGCAGCAGAAAATATTCCCCGCGGCCCAGCTGGCAACAGCAGCGCCCGCGGCCCAGCAACGCGCCTGCACAGCCCAGGCCTAGCTCGCTCGCGGCGCCTCCCCCGTGTCCAGGCCGCAACCTGGGCCTAGGCCAGGAAAGTGGCCAGCCGCGGTTGCCCGCCTGGGCCAAAAGTCGGTCCAATCGATCTGCGCCGTCTGTTCTAATCCGACGACTGAGCGTGCTTCTCGCGGGAACAAAACCGCCGCGCGGCTGCCTCCCCGGGAAACCTAGCATCATTTCTCTTCTCCTCTTCTCTCTCTCAGCCTCGCGAGCAACAGAGCAGCAGCGACGACCGAGTGAAGGGAAAAACCATGGCGCCGTTGCCGGCCCCCTCGCCGACGCATGCGCTTCCCACACGGGTGAGCGCGCCGCCGTCGAGTGAACTGGCGACGGTTCCCTGATCCCCACGGTGAGGAGCTCCCGAAACCCCAAAACCCTAGATCTGACCGGCCTCTTCTCCACCTTCTCTCTCTCAGCCCCGCGACGACATCTTTTGATGGCGCCGTCGCTGGCCCCATCGCCGGCACACGCGTTCCCCAGCGGGTGAGCGTGCCGCCGTCGAGCAGCCTGGCCGCGGCGCCCTTGGCCAGAGCACGCGCTCGGCGGCTCGACCCTTCTTCTCACACGCCAACGAGGCGGCAGCGCGGTACCGTGGTGAAGTATGTCGTTTCCCCTTCCCCGTTTCTCCTTCTTCTCTTTTGGATCTTCTTTCTTTACTTTTTGGATTTCATCTGATTGGGGATTAGGGTTAGGGTTGCGTACTGTTCTTCTTCCCCGAGCTGTTCGTGCGGGTTAGGGTTAGGGTTTGACTCACTGGAGTCACTATTCATCCTCCCCAGCGAGTTCTTCGTGGGTTCAAGCTCGGATTCGGGTTCTTCTTGAAGCCGAGTCCTTCTTCTTCTTACTCCTTTCCTTCACCCTGTTAGGGTTGGGGTTCGGTGACTCTCTTTTAGATCCGAAAACCGAATCTCTCACCTCGGTTCTGTTCTTTTCTTGTCGCGCGACGGCGAAGACGGCGGTGCGGCATCTTTCCCCGTGCGGTGGCGGTGGTGACCGGGAGTTCA
Source organism: Miscanthus floridulus (assembly GCF_019320115.1). Classification (NCBI taxonomy): domain Eukaryota; kingdom Viridiplantae; phylum Streptophyta; class Magnoliopsida; order Poales; family Poaceae; genus Miscanthus; species Miscanthus floridulus. The sequence goes on along the minus strand of NC_089582.1, from coordinate 133,424,673 downwards.
GTGACGTCCGCCACCCCCGGTCTCTTTTCAATTTTCTTTTACCCGGTTAGGGTTAGGGTTTCATTCCGAAACAGATCAAACCCTTGTGATTTCTTTTATTTCTTTTCATTGCTTTACCCCATACTAGATCTATACACTGGTAACCTTGGCTCCGATACCAATGTTATATAAAGCTCTAAACTTTAGGTGTAGATATAGCGGGTAAAGGGCATCTGTTGGTGTACCTTGGTAGCCCTAGTCTTCGCCATGTCGCAGTTGCGCCGCAGCAGCGTGGATGCCGGTACCGTGGCGTTGTAGGCGTCGTGGTGGCGATGCAGTGGCGACGGCGGAGTCGGTGGGGCTTCCCATCGCTGGCAGCACTCACTTTAGATCGGATTAGGTTTTCTGTAGGTGGTAACGACGGCTCCGGTTAACCTCGTAGTTAGAGCCGTGAACCCCACCTATCTTTATAGTGCTGTGCGACAGGGGCCCACCAACCGTATTAGGGTTGGACGCCCCCGATCAGGACGCAGATCTAAGAGTCCAATAGACCGTTGGGCCTATTGATGGAGATCAACTAACAAAACATTCCCCCTTTTTTTTTGACAAACGGCAAATAGATTAGCATCAAGCTGCTGCAATAAGGGAGAAACTCCCCCAGGGTACTACAGACTACCTTCAGAGTTTAGCGCCTCTTGGAGAGGGCAGCTTAGTACATGTCTTGGATTATTACAGGAAAAATGTATTGTAGAGATAGTAGTCCGGAAGGCCTGTGAAGCTAAAGTATGTGTAGTAATATTAAGTTGCCTGGCAACTTTGTACACCTTGGAATTGTTGGCGGAGATGACATTGATGAATTTCTGGGTGTACGGCTTGATGTCCCAACTTGGAGGAGTGCTGTGCTCTGCACTATTGAAGAAGGTCACCAGTTGCTGATTGTGTGTGAGGAAGACAAGAGATTGCAGGTTCAGGGCGGAGCATATGTCCGCCGCCAAGGCCATGGCTGCTGATTCTGCCATGATGACTGATGTGGAGTTAGCCATAGCAGCTTTAATGTAGTAGTTCATTTTTTGTTGCGGGTCGATGATGAAGATTCCTATTCTTGCTTTCCTTGGTTCCTGATGTTGATGATCCGGTGCCGTTGAAGCGTCTGTGTAGCACCTCCTACCAAACAGCAGTGCCGGTTGTAGCACTTGATATAGAGGTGGTCCAGGCAGTATTGAGATCTGCCTGGTTTCTCCTCCTGTTATTATTCCTGCACATGAAAGATTGTTACCTGGTAGTGCTAGTGGTCCAATTCGTTCTTCAGTCGAGTGTGCCTGTTCATCATTTTGTTCGCAGTAGAGAAGAGCAGCTTTGATGTCAGCAGCCACCGCGTTGTGTACCTGCCATATAGTCCAGGTTTCTCTGTGGAATCGAAGGTCATTTCTAGCTTTCCATAAATACCACAAAGCTTTCCATAGTACAGTGACAGGAAGGCTGAGATGAATCACCCTTGTGAATCCGAATAGTGCATTGATTAGTTAGAATTTGTTTCATTTGTAAGATGGAGCCCCAGAAGATGGATTTAGTATTGGAGTTGCTGGAGAGCCAGAAGCTTGTGTTAGGGTAATATTTGGATTTGAGAATGGCAGTGACGAAAGGATTTTTTTGGTGGCAATATTCCAAGCAGCATGAAGAATTAGACTGCGATTTACAGTGCTGAGATCTCTTTTTTTTTTGTGATTAACAGTGTTGAGATCTCTAATACCAAGTCCTCATTTTTCCTTATTTTGACAAATATCTTCCCAGGAACGAAAATGTAAGGGTGAAGTAGAGTTATCCTCCTGCACACCAGCCCACCAAAATTTTCTAATGATAGAGATAATTTTAGAAATAAAATTCTTTGAAAACAACACCGTTGACATGTAGTATATAGGTATAGATGCCATAACAGAGTTAATGTATGTTAAACGGCTAGCATGATTTAGCTTGTTTGCTTTGATGGTAGTAAGTTTAGCCCGGAATTTGGTTAAGATGAATTCATATGCCTTAGATCTATCACTATGATTGAAAATGAGTGGGTGGCCTAGATGAATGGTAGAAACTGGGAAGACACTCCGAACAACCTGCCTGTTATTTTGGTCAACGCGCTTGCTGAACAAGATAGAAGACTTAGATAAGTTTGGCATTTGTCCAGAAAGAGTGCAAAAATTTTGAAGAACAGAGTTAATTTTGGTGGCTTCATCAAGGGTGGCTTGACCACAAATAATTAAATCATCAGCAAAAAGCAGAGAATGGATGTGGGGGCTGTTGGGTCCTAGAGTGATTCCTTGAATATTATTGCAATCTATGTTATTTTGGAGTCTGATGGAGAGTTCATTAACAGCAAGAACAAACAGGTAGGGAGATAGAGGGCAGCCTTGCCGAATTCCTCTCTGAGGATGAAAGGCACCAGTGGGTTCACCATTAACAAGAACAGAAATAGTGGTTGTGGAAATGCATGCATAGATCAAGGAGATGAAATGGTTTGTAAAGGCCTTCTAAGAGCCTCGGTAATGAAATTCCATTCTATTCTGTCAAAAGCTTTTGCAAGATCAAGTTTGAGCAAAAAAGCTTATTGTTTCCAGGATTTAAGGTTAAAAGAGTGGATAATTTCTTTGGTTATGATGATGCTAGAAGCAATGTGCCTTCCCTGAACAAAAGCAGCTTGACTAGGGTGGATGATACTTGGAAGGTGATATTTGATTCTATCAGCAAGAGATTTGGCAATTATTTTATAGCTTACATTGCAAAGGCTTATAGGGCGAAAATCTTTAGGTGTAACTGGAGAATTGATTTTAGGAATAAGGGCTATGTAAGTGCTGTTAATTTCTGGACACAGTGTACCATTTTGATAGTAGGAGGAAACAAGCTTGTGCACATCAGAGCTTACCCAGGATCAGGCTGCCTTGTAAAAAGCTGCATTGAGGCCATCCTGGCCAGGGGCAGCATTGTTCCGCATATTTTTGATAATGGCATGAAGTTCCTGCATTTCTGGTATTGAATTAGTGTAAGTATCAGTTGCTCTTACCTGACTGTCGCCTCTGGTCTGGTGGTGATCTTCTTCGTAGCTATCATCCGCAAAAACAGGAGCTTGGGAGGCAAAGATTTCAGTGAAGTAGTGGTTAATTGTTTCAGCTAGCTGTTCAGGTGTAGTGGAAATGGTGCCATCTGGATTTTGGAGATGAGTTATTCGGTTTCTTCTGGCTCGTTTGAGAATTGCTTGGTGGAAGAAGGACGTGTTTCTGTCTCCAGAGGTGCACCAATTCTTTTTATATCTTTGCCGGTGAAAGGCTTCTTGTTTGGATAAGATTATGTGGTGTAGGTAGGTGAGCTCTTTTTGGATGCTTTGGTTTTGATCAGACGGTGGTTTCATTCGCTGCTGAAGGAGGGTGTCTTCAATGGTCTGAAGCCGATCAGAGATTTTAGGTTTAGATCACAATTTTGCCGGTGCTAGGCTACTGGGTTGATCAGAGATTTTAGGTTGTCTTCTATTTTGCCGGTGCTAGGCGGTTGGATCCTATGCCAAGGCCTGGCCAGCTCCATGACCAGACTCTGGCCCACTGCATGAACGAATGCCCTGACGTCTGAACCCAGTTCGGTCGGTGCTCCCTCTGTCTGGTTCGCGGTGAAAATGAAACACTCTGAAACTAGTGCGACGTGCAGCTGGAGGAATCTCACCATCTTGTCTTCTTCTACCTGCTGGTGCGGTGGTGGCACCTGACGCCAACGTCCCCCCTCGGTACGCTCGTGAACCCGATACACCACGCGCCGTGGAACCCCGAGCCCTCTCGCTTCCTTTCAGCCGTTTCCGAAAGCATAAACACTACACTGGTAGGTAGTAGAAAGCGTGCGCCCTTGCGCGCGTGGAGTGGGAAGCGGGTAAGAGTGATATATATACACCGATACATATATGTTATGTATGGTGTTTAACAGTGTAAAACACAAAAGCCTTGTTCGCTTCGCTGAAATTTGGATTATGCTGCTGCTTATGCTGATTTGCTATGGGAGAAAACACTGTTTCGTTCGTCTGCTGAAGTAATGCCGAAGAAGAGGGCGAAAGAGTAGTATACTGGCATATATAAATATCCTTGGGTCTGAGTACAGGTATTTAAAAGTGTGGACATAAGCATGTAATGTACATAGGAGTAACAACGTTTAAAAGTCCTTAAACGCGTTGCCATGTTTTGTCCAGGAGGCAGCGTTATATACACATAGGTTTGACACGGCGAGTTGTTTGGTGCACTGAGCATAACCTTGTCCATGTCGCAAAATGACGAACCGTTCCTGTCAGCTCCGTATCTATAGCATTACGAAGAGGGTTATTTTCATATTTTCAGCAAGCAACCAAACAGTAGGTGTTCTATGTATCTTTTTTTTTGAGGGGAAGGTGTTCTATGTCTCATGCTTGTGCTTATTAGTCAGGTTCTTGGGCTATGGACAGGGGCGGATCTAGGCCTCGGGCTGTCTGGGCTGCAGCCCGGGGCACGGCCCTAAAAAACCCTTTAACAATTTCTTTGTCTAGCCCAAGATAGCCCATGAAAATATACATTTAAGCCCCCTTTGGCACGGCTCATCCAAAACGGTTTTACCGGTGAAGCCAAAGCCGGTGAAGCCAGAAAAACTGGCTTTTCCCGGCTTCTAGTTCATTTTAACTCCGGCTTACAAAACGGCTTCACGCTACAGTGCATCGATTTGCGCAAAATAGATGAAGCCGAAGCCGACATAAGCCGTGCCAAAGAGACCCTTAGCCCCACACGACGCAGCCTAAAAATCCTTTACACTATTTTCAGCCCCCATCCCCTTTGAGTTGTTTCTAGATATGCCACTACGTGTGGGATTAGCGCGAAGTCGGTGAGCTACGGAAGGAGAAGCAAAAGCAAGTACAGCAAGGGAAGGGACTCATGGAGGCTATTGTCGCTAGTGCTGGATGTGTGAAGCTTGTGTTGAAGGAATTGAATGCCCGTGTGATGCCGAGGAGTTAGGCTGAGCCCTCTCGTTGCCCAGTAGGGCGTAGAAAATTTGCCCACAAAGGCAAATGCCCCAATGTGTATCACCAAAGGATACACGTAGGGATGCATATCCTACTACACACACATCCCCATGTGCATCCAACACAGGGCCATCTCAGAAAATTCGGAGGCCCTGTGCAAAAAAAAAACTATAGATAGAGACCAAAACTTAAGTGCTTTACTTTGAAAAGGTTCACTTATGCTAATGCAATGAAGGCTATACGTAGGAGTCCTGTTGAGAGTCAATTAAAAAAATAGAATTTCAATGGGGCTTGTATTCAAATTATGTCCTCTAATCTTGTCTCTGTTTTACATTTTTTTATGATCAGTCATATTTTCCAACCCAATTTGTAGAACACATGGATTGTAAAGGCACAAAAGGAGAAGTGAGGAACATATATACTTAGAAATATATATAAAAAAATGATAGATGGACTTTGTAGTGTTGGCTTATGGGGCTTGGACGCGCCTGATTACTTGAACCTGATGGAGGCACTGACTAATCTCTCATATATGAATTTCGATGCCCGATCGCAGTCACAGCAGACCTAAGCTCGGCCGTTTTGGCCCCTGATTGTTGAGCGGTTGGCTCATGGCGACTAGGAATTGGGAAAAGGAGCGATTACCAACTGGTGCAAGGGTTAAAGTAGGCTTCAATTAAATCATGCCTAGTTAAAAACTATTGTCTTGTTCGGGCTGAAAGTACTGTTGGCTGATTTTTTTTATGATTGACTGAAAAAGTACGACTTATAAGTCAAGCGAACAGGACGTATATCATATATATGAGTTAAATTTGGGGGCCATGGGCAAAGTGGGGGCCCTACGCGATCACACAGGCCACGCTTGCCGAGGGACGGGCCTGATGCAACGGTGCATACATACGGGGGCATATGCCTTTTAGACTGTCTTTAATAGGTGACCTATATGGGCATTCAAACCCAAAATGGGTGGTAGGAGACCAAAAATCAGCCTCCAACATAGTACCTATACGGGAGATCTATTTTGGGTTGTCTGAGAGGCACAACACAAATATGAGTATCCTCTCTCCTGGAAACTCATTTGCAGAAAGGATTCTCTTTTAGGTCCCGTTGTTGAAGAGGATGTCGAATGTGTATTGAACTTTTTGACTGTAGCGTTACCCAAACGTTGAATGGGTCTTGTATTTTAGGTGTTGTTGTTGGAGATAGTCTGAGAGAAAAACAACTTTGCCCTACACTGTGGTACCAAATGTGAATCATCGACGTTATAGTTCACCGGTGGCGAACGGCGTCGCAGCCGTGCCCCCGCGACCAGTGACCACAACATTGTCAACGATGCCCCGATCAGTGTTGTCGAGTGTTTCGGCGGTGGTGATCAGCGTGGACCGTATCATGGTTTGGCGTCCAGACAGCGTGCTTCTTCTTAATCAGTGCCTCAATGCTAGTGACGTGCAGGCATGACATGGACGTGCAGTCTAGTCTAGTCTGTAATCACCTCTCCAGGCCCCCAAAACATCCTGCCCTGGCGCCACGAGATCAGGCTTAAGGAGTTCAACGGCAAGCGGATTGGTCCCCACGACGAGAAGCCCGTCACCATGGGTGCCCAATTCTCTACAATGATCATGTCGCCGGCAAAACTGAAGGAACCGAAGGGATGCTGTGGTGAAGCGATGTAGTGGCTGACCTTCTCGTTGTCAGTGAAACTGAGTACAAAAAAACGGAACATCTGTGGCCACAATGTTTAGAATTGTACCTTGCCACCGGCCAGAGGTGTCTATGAGAACAACTCTGGCTAGCGTCCCGGATCTAGTCTTCGCTGGGTCCTGGTCCGCCCATACAGGCCACAATGTTGCCCTTGATTGTCTCCTCCGTGAGATCATGGTAAGGGTAAGGCACGAGCTAAACACAAGAGGCCTCGTTTCCGGAATCCGGACATCGTTTTTTTTTGCCCTCAGGAGCATGTGTTCCCATCTCCAGTCATTGGATGTGCTTGGAGATGTGTGCAATATTGTCTCTCTTCTACAGTGCACCTATCCCTATGCACATCCAACGGCTGTGGGGATGGGGGGCACAAGCCCTCAAGGGCACATTTAACTTGCTTGATACTTGATAGAGGGAAAATGGACGTATTTGAACTAATATAATAAGTAGGCCTATTGATACTTCACTAGATGGATTTTCTTCCCAAAGGGTAGATGGAGGTATTTGTTGTGCGAAGCAAAGTAAGACTTTGGTAATGCTTACCCAATGACTAGGGACGAATCTAGGATAAATTCTCGCCGGGGTCAGCATAACTATGACCTAAACTTATAATAAACTAACATCATGCATAACATAGAGAGAAATATTAATAATGATTCCATACTGTAAAAGAGTAAGTATTCATAGATAGATTAAATTAGCAATAATTTAATCTAACAAAATAAACTCTTTATAATAGTAGCGATCTCTTATAATTTCAGTCCATGCCAACGATCAACTGTATGACCATATGCAAGCCTCTCACCATAAGAAGGTGGAAGGTGGAAGAAGACTCGAGAAGGTAAAATTATTTTGAATATTGATGCTAGCTTTGATGAAAATTTAGGTACAGGAGGCACATGAGTGGTTATTAGGGACTGGAGAGGTAATTGTTTAGCTGCTTCGAATAAATTTATAGACCATGTAATAGATGTTGCTATGGCGGAAGTGATTGGCCAACGAGAAAGATTACTCTTAGTCCAACATATTGGGGGGGGGGGGGGGGGGGGCTGGCTTATTGCTCAATCCAACTGCCTAGAAGTGGCGGAGACGATGAGAGATGGTGGCTTCTCGTCGATGGCTGTTGCGGCCATCTATGATGAATGTAATATTATGTGGTATGGTTTTGATCGTGTTTTAGTTGAGCATTGTAATAGAGAGACTAGTCAGGTGGCTCATATGTTAGCTAGGGTAGCTTTTCAGGAAAATTTGATTGTATTTGTATCGATGAACCTCCTAACTTTATTTTACAGCACTTGGTAAACAATGTAACTATGTTCTCAAATTAATAAAGTGCGCAGGAGCTTGGCCTTTATAGTATTAGGGCTGCCAAATCAAGGTCCCCATTTTGCTGGACAACATCCACCGCAAAATTTGGCCTCTATAGTACTAGGGCTGCCAAATTTGTTTGGGCAACCTAAAATTTTCGGTGCCAACTAAGGCCCCGTTCGGCTGGTCACATTCTAGCTAGATTTGGCTGGAGCTGATGGGCCTTCCGGCCCAGGCGTGCAGCTGGCCTCTCCAGCCGTTCGGCTGCACTAGAAGAATCAACTGGTGCCCTCCTCACTCTCCCTCTCGCATTCGCTCGCGCGGCTAGGGTTGCGCCACTCCCACCTGTTGCTCCCGCCGCCAACACGGTTAGGTCTTCGCCCGCACCCCCAGTCCCGCTTCGCCGCCGGCCGCTCGTCGTCCTTCTCCCATCCCAACCCCCCAGCCAGAGATGGAAGCCGCCATCCACCCAACCCGTCTTGCCAGATTTGGTGTGGCCTTGCCGTACTAGATCCGCCAAGTCGTCCTCACAATCTTGCCTAGCAGATTTAGCCCCTTCATCGGCTACGGAGTCACCTCCGACTAATCCGGTACGTACTCGACTTCCCCTTCCTTTCTCGTTTGTTCATGACGATCCGTTTGGTTAGGGTTTACGGTTTCCCGCACCCCTAATCCTACTTTGTCTTCAGGTCAATCCGCCATCGAGCTCATTGACGCCACGGTTGCTTTAACGTGTGGCCGATTCTTCCATCTCCTTCCGTTTCTAGATCCAACCCGCAGTCGCCGCCGTCGTAGCTACCAGATCCGTCACCTTTACCTGCTTCCTCTTTCCCTACAATTCCAGATCTGGTAAGTACACGACTTTCTCATCCTTTTTGAACATCCTTGCAGTTTCGGTTAATTAGGGTTAGGGTTCATTTCCCTCGTTCACCATATGACACATTTACACATTCATGTATATACATTGCACCAACTCTGTTCTTTACTTGACTGCATATGTTGCCTTTTCACAGTCTATTGGTTTTACTATTGCAATGGCTTAACCCATATATGAGAATATATCCCATAGAGGATTGATTTATGCTCAAATAATAGACTGTGTTGTCTGAGGACCTATGATGGTAACTGCATAAATGTAACAGTTTTTTCTTTTCCCTTTGGGTTATACCAATGAGATGTAGTTAACTCACACTTTCAATTAGGTTCATTAGATTTGTGGATTCATACATGGGATTACCGTTTGTGCTTATTGCTCTCTGATCCAAACCAGTACGCAATTGAGTAATTGAAACTTTCATTATTTAAACTTGCATGCTAAAAATTAACTGTTGAATACCTCTTGGCTTGCAACCTCCTTTTATGTTTGCATCATTCATGTATCCATCTTTAGGTACAACTACATGCTTGTTTTCAAATCTTGAGCTCTGACATCTTCCCTTGTGTATCATGTAGGTCTCCACACACTCGAACGACCTTTGAATCATCGGCCTCTTTCAATTCTCTATACTGGCACCATCGTCAACAGCTTCCTGCTCACCGCCGGAAGCTACTCGGTACAACTTGCGTGCCAAACGCGCGAAGCGAACAAGGAAGGCAAGTATACTGTTATGCACATTCCTGATTGTTTTAGTTCTATCGTGGTTGTCTTTATTATGTCCGCTACCATTGCTATGCAAAGCCCCAAACAAAATTTGCCATTGCATGTGCTGATAGATGCCATGCCCATGCGCACATTGGGAAGACGATGAGACCAAGCTTTTGCTGCAACTATGTCTTCAAGAGAAGGAAAAGTTCAACTTCAACCAGTTTGGGCTAACTACCATCGGTTGAAACAACATTTACACCTACTTCCCCCATTATGATAAGAAACAATGCAACAACAAATTGGGTGCCTTGAAAGCCGCATACCTTAAATGGAAAGATGAACTATCAGCCACTAGGCTTGGAAGGGACCCACGTACGGGGGATGTTGCCGCTGAGCCTGAGTACTGGGACACCCAGGCCGGTACCCATCCCGAGTGCGCGGTAAGTCCACTACCTTTTGCCATTAGCTGTCACTTTTTTTGCCCTTGTAGTGCCTAATGCCATCCATCTTGCTAACACTTGCGAATGTGTTCTTTGCAGGAAACAAGTTCGGATGGTGGTAGACGTGGAAGACCACCTCGCTTCCTGGAAGAACTGGAAGCACTCCATGGTGACCGGAACCAGAACATGGGCTGTTTCATGTCGACCGGTGGTATTCGTGCCTCAACGCCTCCTCATGTTGTGCAACCACAAGATTTCTGTGGACCGTCTAGCTACAACTCCGGTTCGAAGAGGGCCACCAGGGATCATGTTGTTAATAGCCTAGAGAAGAAGTCTTGCAATGTGGGGGAGTACATGGCACATTTGTCCAACAACATTACTGCTAGGAGTACATCTCATGATCGAGAATGTACCCTTGAACAGGCGGAGGTCGACGAAGCAATGCAAATCCTACGAGACGATGGTGTGCCAGGTTGTTTAGACATGTTCTTCGAAGCATTGGAACTATTGAAGAACTCTGTGTCCTATAGGGAGTTCAAGAATCTGGTGAACATAGAAGAGCGTTTTGCTTGGCTCACGTGGCACATGAACAGGAACAACAAGTAGTCCTGGTGGATGTTGTTGAGTATCTACGCGTTAGGCTATCAGATGTTCAGTGTGCTGGCCACCTACGATGACATTTGAGTGTCATATTGTATCCTTTACATTCTGTTGTCCACTAGTTTTTTTGAATTGCTGCCTGTTTGTTCGAGTTGCTGTGATGTAATGTGGCCCGTGGCCAGAACTATGTTTCGTATTTTTTCCCCGTACTCCTAATAAGTTGTTTGTTGTGATGTATATGTGTTTTGTGTACTTAACTCCTAAAAAGTTGTTTGTTGTGTTGTATATGGTTTTCTCCTTTCGAGTATTAAGTACCTTACTTTGGCTGAGTAGGCTAACTACTCTTTTTCCAAGGGTCATTGAGGTCACCATATCATGAGGATCAGCACCGGAAAGGTATGGAACACGTGAGGTAGCCAAGAGGTTAGTATAAGCTACCTGCTTTAGTATTTGGTGTTGGAGTATGACCTATCTACTTTATTATTTGGTGTTCGAGTATCTTTAACTTTCATGAAGTAGATACTTATTTTGTGCAACATGTTTTTCTCTCGGTTGGTTCAATTTCTTAAATGTCAGTTATCACATAAGAGAAAATTCTTGTAAAAATAATTGTGCCAAAAGTTGAACAAATTATCAACAATATTATTTGAAAACAAACACTTTCAACTATGTTATGCTATGTCATCTTCTCTGTATAATCTTTTTATCTTCATGATCCCAGAGTATTGTACTATCAGCTACTTGAGTGCTAACAGACAAGACTCTATTATTGTAATATTGAATAAAGAGGTCATAAATTATCTTTGTTTTCAAAGGTTTGTATTCTCTTCTTATGCAGTCGTAATGCCTCCGTTCCCCTATTAATTGGTGTTCTTGGTTGACCTATTTGAGTACATGTTTCCTAAATTGTTGGGCTGGGCTCAGATAGTGTCGGGTACCATAAAAAGGGGCCCCCTAAGCGAAAACCGAAAAACTCGCTTAGACCCTGTCAAAATCAAAGCCAAGAGACAACTATTGGCTAAACCCTGGCCTTGTCCGAGGCTACCAACTCTCCACCTGCTCGAGGCCTCGCACGAGAGGCCTCGGACGGCCTACCAACTCTCCACCTCGCTCGAGGCCTCGCACAAAAGGCCTTGAACCGATTCTCCATCTCGCTTGAGGCCCCGCGCGTAAAGCCTCGGACGAGGTGCCGATTCTCCGCCTCGCTCGAGGCCGGCTCGGCAAAAACCCCATCGCCTCCGCCTCGACCGATCTCCCTAACAGAACATCACGTTAATGCGACCAACCACTCCCGCGACATCAGCCAGACGACGGCTCGACACAGCAGAGCGGCCGATGAGACGAATAGTCGCATCAACACTATGTCGTCCGGGACAGGACGGGGCAGGGGTTATCGGCCGCTGTGCACAGGTACTGTACCCACGACCGATGCCCACACTGCACTATGCTACCTAACCCCTGCTCCAGGAACAACGCGGCGTGGGGAGTCAAGTCCGGGTCACTATAGCCTCAGAATCAGTGTACAGGACCAACTGCTCCCTCCAAGCCTCGGCAATCCACTTCAGGGTCTCGGCAGCCTTGGGATTCACGCCCGCCGAGCCCCCATGATGGCTCGGCCTTGGCAGCAACTGAGCCTCGACTTTTTACACTACCAGTACATAGCGACCGGCACATCGTCCGCCATGCCCTGCGTCAAGCTATCACTGGAGCTCCCACGTCGCATAGGATCGGATGTGACCGGCACGTTGCTCCAGCACATCAAGGACAGGGCCGCTCCATCAACCATACCGCCATAGTAGCAAGCTACAGGGCTCGGACACGCCACCTCCGCTTATAGGACGCTGCGTAGCGAACACATGTATCACCCTGGTCCCCCCTTCGACTATAAAAGGGAGGGACCAGGGCTATTTCTAGGGAGGGGCTCACGAGATAGATGAACACGAACACAGAGACACAGACAGGCTCACTCACTCGCGCAAGCGACACTCTGTAACATGCACGCTTCCCCACTACCTGAGATCAACATCTCAAGCAATTCACACCACTCCACGCAGAGACCTGGGGCTAGCTCCCTCTCTCGCCCCGCTTGTAACCCCCTACTACAAGCACTTCGGTGCAAGGAATACAAAATCGATCTCTCGGACTGGACGTAGGGCACCTCTTGCCTGAACCAGTATAAACCTTGTGTCTCTTTGCATCACCATCCGGGATTAGGGGCACGCAGTACATTTTCACTAGTTGGTTGAGGGCTTGCCGGGCCAAAACACCGACAGTTGGTGCGCCAGGTAGGGGTTACTGCATGTCAGCTTAGTCATCCCAACAAGTTCCGGATGGCAGACCCCGTTTGACCACTGCGTCTCGGCACAGTGATCTGGTTTGGGAGCCTAGAGTTCATGTCTCTAGGATCTGATTACGATATGGTACTCCTCACACCCAGAGCCCCACCGACCGACGATGACATCGCGCACCGGCAGCCTGGGCACAGGCGGTGCCCAGGCCGCCGCTCTCGTCATGCTCGCTAGGCACGACGCGGGTGGGACCACCCCGACACAACGCAAGCTCAGGGCAACGCACTGTGCTCCGTCGGTATCCCATGCCCGACTGTTGGTATAGAGTCCCTGGTTGGGGACCCGTCCAACTTAAGCCTAGGCAAGGGAAAGACGCCGGTGGCGCGCAACGACGCCCCATCATCAAGCTCTGCCCCACCACCTCCTGAGGAGTCGTCTTCGACGGAGCGAAGCCCGGCGATGGCACCATCCCCGTACCCCTTCGGGTTGCGCAATACTGCCGCCGCCTATGCTTCCGCCTACGCTTCCGCTCACATGGAGCCCTCAGGATGCCACCAGCACTTCGCCCTCGACCTCGACGTCACGACCTCGACCCATACCCACGCTGACTCCTCGGAGGAGGACGATGCGTGGACCGAAGCGGACTTCTCCGGGCTTCGTGACCCTGAAGCCATGCGCCGCTTCCGAGCGACTACTGCTTCGGCTACTCCGACGACGAAGGCACTTACGATCCCACTCGTGAGTACTTCTACGTCGAGTTCGGGATGCCGAGCGCGGGCGATGAGGACGGAGGGACAGGCAGTCGCTGCCCGCCCCGCTAAGGGGCAGGTGACGCCACACCTCCACGCATCGAGCCTAGGTGACGAGGCTTAAGTGGAATCTTGTTTCGGTCAAGTAGAGCATGCCAACGGCATGATCCTACAAGGCCTCAAGCCAAGAATATACAACCGGTTGAAGAAATTTAGCAAGAAATGGCTTGCTGAACTCCCGTCGGTCATCTGGAGCCTGAGGAACACCCCAAGCCGAGCCACGGGGTTTACACCATTCTTCCTAGTCTACGGAGCCGAGGCCATCCTCCCCACTGACTTGGAGTACGGTTCCCCGAGGCTACAGGCCTACAACGAGCAAAGCAACCGCACTGCCCGCGAGGATGCCCTCGACCAACTGGAGGAAGCCCGAGATGTTGCGCTATTACATTTGGCCAAGTACCAGCAAGCCCTACGACGCTATCAAGCCCGGCACGTTCGAAGCCGAGACCTAAAGGTGGGTGACCTGGTGCTGAGACTGAGACAGAACAACAAGGGCCACCACAAGCTGACCCCGCCATGAGAAGGGCCGTACATCATCGCCCAAGTGCTAAAGCCCGGGACCTACAAGCTAGCCAACGAGAAGGGTGAAATCCTCACCAACGCTTGGAACATAGAACAGCTATGTCGCTTTTACCCTTAAATTTCCAAGCATTGTATATATTGTTTCTCGAAATACAATAAAGAAGCGTCCTTTAATTATTCTAATTTTTTAGAAACCCTCCGAGCCCATCGTGGGCCTCAGCGTTATGATAACACCATAAGGAAGACTCGGCTCTGCCTCTGCAGAGGTGCCCACTTCGGGGCCCGAACGAGACACGGCTCTACCTCTGCAGAACCGAGCCTCCCTCGGGGGCTAGAAGGGGGGACTCCCCCCTAAGTCCCACGCACCTTTTTTAGTCGTTTTTCAAAAAAAATTCCTCGCCAAACTCTCTAGCGCGCTCTCACAAATCGATTGTAAAAGACCTAAGGACCGAAAGTCTGTCTCAAGGCAAAAAGGTCGGCCGAGTCGCGAGACGGCCTACGCCTCTGGGCTACAGCACTCCCTCACCACCTTTTGCCCGAGGGGCAGCTTAGGCTCCGAGGAAGTTTTTTGCAAGAAATATGTTCAGAGACGAGACAGAGGGCAGAGGCTCGGAAATATAATAAAAACGATTAAGAAGCGTAGACGCAAGTGCTTTAGAAAAGGCCTCGATAGCCACAAGCGTTATGGTACAATAATAATCCTAATTTATTTACACGGCCCCTTTGGCCCAGGTCAAGGCTCAGGGTCTCCAGCATCGGCAGACGGCATGGGAGGAACCACCTCCTCTTCGAACAGCTTCGCCAACGCTGTGCCGGGGCCCTCAGCCGCCTCCATCAGGTTCGTGACCTCCTCATCGGCCTCCTCATCGTCCTCAGCCAGGACATAGCCATCACTGATGGCTTCGAGGTCAACGCTGGCATAGTGCGAGGCGACGATAGCCAGGGCACGCTTGACGCCCGTGTGCAACGCCCCCCGGAGTCGCTCGCGCGCTTGGCCGCTCAACGCGGTCAAGCAGCTCCTAAGGGAGCTGCCCGACTCGACCCCCTCAACCTCTAGGACCTCCCAGACGGTACAGGTGGCGTTCTGCAGCACATTGTGCTCCCTGATCTCAGCCTCGAGCACCGCCTGCACTTCGACAGAGGCCTCGACTGCCCAGGAGATCTCCTTCTCCAACCCTGCGCCGAAACAAGCAGGATGGGGTTAAGCACAAAAGAAAATAGTCCAAACAGGGGCAGAGCCCTATGAGACTCACCCTCGGTTTTCTCTTTCCAGCGCTGGACCTCGACCCAGGAGGCCTCGGCTCTCTCTTTCCAGCTCTGGACCTCAACCCAAGAAGCCTCAGCCGCTCTAGAAGCCTCTGTCTCCAGCTCTGCATCACACTAGGGAGTTAGGGGTCGAACACAAGAAAAACGAATAAAACAAGGGGAACAGGACTCACCCTAGGCCTTTCCTTTCCAGACCTGAGCCTCAGTCCGGGAGGCCTTGGCCACCTTGAGGGCCTCTGCCAGGGCACCTTTCGTCAGCAGGTGCGTACCCTGCTCCGCCCCCAGCTGCCCAGCGAGGGCCTTGGCAGAGGCCGTCGCTTCTTTAGCCTAGGATCTGAAGGTGTCCCGATCGCCGACCGCCCGGGTCAGCTCCTCCTCCAATTCCTTGATCCGCGCTTCCAAAGGGGTGGCCTGCTCCTGAGCCATAGCCGCCTCGGCCGTCATATCGGCACAACAAAGGTGGAGGTCCTCCACCTCCGCGCTCTGCGCCGATAGAAGCTCATTGGTAGTGGCAAGTAGGTCCTTCTGCTGCCGAAGCTGGTCCTAGACGTCCCTCTCCCGCCGGAGGAACAACGACATCCCGAGGGATCGGGCCTCGAGCTCCTGATAGGCAGAACGAACGTCAAGCGCTGCGAGAAAACTCGGAAAAAGACGACACCGCACGAGAAAAGAAGGCGCGAACCTAGGCGACCCCGAGCAGATCGTCGGCCACGACGGACAGCGCTGTCTGCAGCGACCGCTCTGCTAGACGGCGGTATTGCTCGAAGGTGTCCCAACGCCCCCCCTCGGCCGCGTCCTCGAGGGCGAACAAAGGCTCCCCCATAGGGTCATCCCGGCTCCACCACAAGACACGCGGGTGATCCCACCCACGGGGCTCGGGTTGTACCCGCACGAGGGCCGAGCTTCCCTCGCTAGAGGTCGGAGCCGGCTGCTCCACGGTGTCGGCCGCCTCAGCATCCACCACCTCCCTTCCCCAGGAAGTATTATTGGAGGAGATCGAATGGACCTCCGCTTCCCGGGCGCTCTCCTGCAACGGCGGCGGGCCTTAGACTAGCGGCGGTATTGAGGCTTGCCCCGCCTCCGTCTCCACTTCTTGGGCCGCTGGCTTTGCCGCGCGAATGCCGGCCCTCGCCACCCCGGCCTCGGTGGTCTTAGGGACTCCGGTCCCCGCCACTTCGGCCTCAGTGGTCCTGGGTGCCCCGGCCTCCATCGCCTCAGCCTCGGAAGTCCGGGGGGGGCCGGTCTCGCCCTCGGTGGCCTCGGCAACTGAGGGCGCCTCGGCCCCATCTGACTCGCAAGCCTCGGCCTCGTGGGGCATAGGTGTTTCCTTCCCCGCACGCTCTGTGGCCGCCTCGGTAGCCTCTCCCTAGGCGACCAGCTCCTTCGGGTCAGCCCTCACCGACGCCACGCCACGCTGTATGGCGGCCTGCGCCTCCACCATCTGTTGAGTGGTGGAGCCCATGCTCACCTTGAGCGACTTACGTAGCGCCAGGGCAGGCACCTCCGCCTAACGCTTTCGGCAAAAGGCAAAACACCCACTTGGTCAACATACGACCATAAAGCGAGCGGGAGACGATACGAACTCTGCTGAAAAAACACTCACCTTGAACGGGGATACAACCGCTTCGGCACTACGTCCCTCCTCCTCTGCAATGGCGGTGGTGGCGGTGGTGGCACGGCCTCCGTGTCCACCGGTGCCGGCTGACCCTCGCCGGACTCCGACGCCCCCTCAACCCTCTGCAGGGGTAGTTGTGTCGCCCCCACCGCCACCTGCTCCACCTCTGCCATCGAGCCCACTAGGCTGACGGCGCGCTTCCCTAATGCCCATGCCTCGGGCGTGTCGACCTTGGCCTCGGGGCGGGCGATCGTCGACCCCAAGGGGCCCTCCTCTCCTCCTCCTGGGAACGCTGGGTGGCTTGCTGACGCCCCGACGTCAGGGAGATGGTCCAGGGGACCTCGCCCCACCTCGCTCTCGTCATCTTCGCCCGAAGAGTCCATCGGCAGCGACGGCGACGGGGATGCCTCCACCGGGAGACCATCCTGCCTCTGCTGCCGGCGGTGCTTCTCCAGCTCCTCGTGCTCAAGGATCTTCCTCTTGTGCTTTGCCTCCTCGGCGTCCTTCCGCTTCTTCTAAGCCTCAGCGTGCGCCCATTCTCCACCCGCCGCTCTGTGTCCTCGGGAACGAGCGGTGGGGAGGCTCGCACGTCTCTCATCCCCTGTAGGAACGGCGAACACGAATAATGGAACAGGAAACAGTGAGGAACGAGGAGGCCTCGGGGGCCGCAGCAGCATGTGACTTACCAGAGAGAGGTACCCCTGCGATGGGCGCATCACGAACGGGGTCAGACCACCGATCTTCAGACGTGCCTCCACCGTTTCCCTCACCTGACGCAGAATCTCCTCATCGGAGAGGGGGACGGCAGACATCCAGATGCCCTCAATCGGCTCATCCAGTGTCATCTCGAATAGGCGCCACCGCCGAGCCATCAGTGGCAGCACCCTACGGCAGTGGAAGGCAGCCACAACCACAGCCGTCGTAAGGCTACGGCTGCGCAGCCCCTCCAGGAGCGGCTGTGGCTTGGGCTGGTCGACCAGCGGGACGCCGTACCTCCACTTCTTCGGCTGGCTCTCCACAACCCGCCCGATGTAGGGGGGAAGTCCGTCGTCATCGTTGCGAAGGTAGAACCAGCTGGTGTACCAGCGGCGATTGGATGACGCGAGCTGGGTCGGGATGTAACGGTGCTGCCGGTCTTGGCGCACTTGGAGAGTGCAGCCGCCGGCCCTCACCGCCTTCCTCGTGCCTGTTGTGGCCATCGGCTTGGTGGTATGCCCCGCCCGGAAGAGGTGGAGCCATAGCTCCCAATGGGGGGCAATCCCCAGGTACCCCTCGCAGATGGCGACGAAGATGGCCGCCTACGCGATGGAGTTGGGGTTGAAGTTGTAGAGCTCCACGCCGTAGTAGTGCGGGAGCGCCCGCATGAACCAGTCTATCGGTAGGCCAAGGCCATGCTCGTGGAAGGACACAAAGCTCCCAATGTAGCCATCGCGTGGCCTCGGCTCCGGCTCGCCCCCCGGAGCAATCCACTCCGATCTGCTGGGGTCGGTAACCAAACGAAGGAGGCTGTCATCGATGAGCGACTGCAGTGTCTCCACAGATATTTCGAACCAACCCCAAGGATCCGCCTGAATGACAACAGCGCTGGCCATGAGTGCGGTAGAGAATGCGACTACGTCGGTAAGCCTCGCTCTCTCTCTCTCTCTCCCACCCTTCTCCCTTCTTCTCCCCGGTGCTCTCTGTTCCTAGCAACGGCTCGAGGGCGGCAAAGGCGAATGCAGGTAAGGTAAGGAGGAGAGGGGCGAGGCTCGTTACGTATTTATGTAGGAAGGGGGTGAAACAGATGGGCGATGAAATCAGGGAAGTTTCCCTCAAATCTGATACAATTAATCCAGATCCGATTTTACCGCCCACGCACCCAACTTTTCCTTATTAATCACACGCACAGTTATGTCCCATCCGCTAACACCGCGTCGCATCCGACCGCAGCAGCAGCAGGCACCGTTCCGCCTCCCCAAGAAAACCACCTCAAAAGGCACACCTGCCGTTGTCAGCCGATGGGAGGGGAATATCCCCCACCCGATTCCTTTTAGACGAAGGAACTGGGCACCGAGCCCGATACGGTCCAGGGGTTCGAAGGCTGGGCCCCTGAGGGTTTCGATAGTCACCCCAGGACGATAGAGTCAGGGACGACTATGGGTGAGCCCATACATGGCCGAGGCCCAAGCAAGCGAAACGCTTGGGATGCCCTAAGTCATATCCGAGACCAGCAGGGAGGTCTCCGAATGGGATCCAACCATAGGGAGGCATCGAGCCCCCGGGGCCAATCGAATGGCCCTAGGACCCACTAGAGATGCCCTCTGGTACTTTTGGAGTGCGTCTCTGGACCGCTAGCCGACCCCTATCGAATGGGGCACGGGCCTCCACTCGGACTTACCCGATAGCAGCTCACCAGAAGTGTCACCGCTTGCGCCCACCGAGGGTAGCCTGGCATATTCCACCCCTCCTTCCGAATGAAAAGGATGCGCGAGGGTCGCACAAAAAGCTAGGGGAACTCTTGATCGCCCTCTCGCTTCATGTAGAGGCTCGGGGGCTCTTCCTACAACCTTGCCGAGACCCAGCGGCCCAGGCTTGCACTCGAGGGCCCAGGAAACAACCCCTCCTTCCGAACGAAAAGGATGCGCGAGGGTCACACAAAAAGTCAGGGGAACTCCTGACCATCCTCTCACTCCATGCAGAGGCTAGGGGGCTCTTCCTGCAACCTTGCTGAGACCCCGCGACCTAGGCTCGCACTGGAGGGCTCGGCAAAAAAACCCCTCCTTCTGAACAAAAAGGATGCGTGAGGGTCGCACAAAAAGCTAGGGGAACTCCTGATCACCCTCTCGCTCTGTGCAGAGGCTTGGGGGCTCTTCGTACAACCAGGTCGAAGACAAGCAACCCAAGCTCGCACTCGGAGGCTCGAAAAAATGCGATAAAGGGCACCGAGCCCGTTACGGTCTAGGGGTTGGAAGGCTGGGCCCCCAAAGGTTTCAACAGCCGCCCCAAGATGAATAGAGTCAGGGATAACTATGGGTGAGCTCGTACATGGCCAAGGCCCAAGCAAGCAAATGCTTGGGATGCCCTAAGTCATGTCTAAGACCGGCAGGGAGGTCTCCGAATGGGATCCCACCGTAGGGAGGCATCAAGCCCCTGGGGCCCAACGAACGGCCCTGGGACCCACTAGAGAAGCCCTCTGGTACTTTTGGAGTGTGTCTCTAGACCGCTAGCCGACCCCTATCGAATGGGGCATGGGCCTCCACTCGGACTTACCTGATAACAGCTCACCGGAGGTGTCACTGCTCACGCCCACCGAGGGTAGCAGGGCATCCTCCACCCCTCCTTCTAAACAAAAAGGATGCATGAGGGCCGCACAAAAAAGATAGGGAAACTCCTGATCGCCCTCTTGCTCCACGCAGAGGCTCGGGGGCTCTTCCTACAACCAAGCCGAAGACTCAGCGACCTGAACTCGCACTCATGGGCTCGGCAAACGCAATAAAACCCCTCGCACGATGTAAGAAAAGCCCCTAGAGGAATAAATCCACTCCTCCAGGGCCTCGGGGGCTACACCCGGCGGGTGCGCTCGCGCGCACCCACCGAGGCCTCGAGTACGAAACACCATCCCGCCAGGAGCTGCCGCGAGTCGAGTCTCGTCAAAACCTCAGGGAGAGCGCTCACACTCTCCCTGAGGCTCGGGGGCTACTGTCGGCTACCATAAAAAGGGGTCCCCTAAGCGAAAACCGAAAAACTCGCTTAGACCCTATCAAAATCAAAGCCAAGAGACAACTATTGGCTAAACCCCGGCCTTGTCCGAGGCTACCAACTCTCCGCCTGCTCGAGGCCTCGCACGAGAGGCCTCGGATGGCCTACCAACTCTCCACCTCGCTTGAGGTCTCGCACGAAAGGCCTCGGACGGTCTACCGATTCTCCGCCTCGCTCGAGGCCTCGCACAAAAGGCCTCGGACGGGGAACCGATTCTCCGTCTCGCTCGAGGCCCCGCGCGTAAAGCCTCGGACGAGGTGCCGATTCTCCGCCTCGCTCGAGGCTAGCTCGGCAAAAACCCCATCACCTCCGCCTCGACCGATCTCCCTGACAAAACGTCATGTTAATGCGACCAACCACTCCCGCGACATTAGCCGGATGACGGCTCAACACAGCAGAGCGGCCGATGAGACGGGAAGTTGCATCAACACCATGCCATCCGAGATAGGATGGGGCAGGGGTTACCGGCCGTTGTGCATAGGTACTGTACCCACGACCGACGCCCGCACTGCACTGTGCTACCTAACCCCTGCTCCAGGAACAACACGGCGTGGGGAGTCAAGTCTGGGTCACTATAGCCTCGGAATCAGTGTACAGGACCAACTGCTCCCTCCAAGCCTCGGCAATCCACTTCAGGGTCTCGGCAGCCTTGGGATTCGCGCCCGCTGAGCCCCCCACGATGGCTCGGCCTTGGCACCAACTGAGCCTCGGCTTTTTACACTACCAGTACACAGCGACCGGCACGTCGTCCACCATGCCCTACGTCAAGCTATCACTGGAGCTCCCACGTCGCACAGGATCGGATGTGACCGGCGCATTGCTCCAGCACATCAAGGATAGGGCCGCTCCATCAACCATACCGCCACAGTAGCAAGCTATAGGGCTCAGACACTCCACCTCCACTTATAGGACGCTACGTAGCGAACACATGTATCACCCTGGTCCCCCCTTCGACTATAAAAGGGAGGGACCAGGGCCGTTTCTAGGGAGGGGCTCATGAGATAGATGAACTTGAACATAGAGACACAGACAGGCTCACTCACTCACGCAAGCGACACTCTGTAACACGCACGCTTCCCCGCCGCTTGAGGTCAACATCTCAAGCAATTCACACCACTCCACGCAGAGACCTGGGGCTGGCTCCCTCTCTCGCCCCGCTTGTGACCCCCTACTACAAGCACTTCGGTGCAAGGAATACAAGATCGATCTCTCGGACTGGACGTAGGGCACCTCTTGCCTGAACCAGTATAAACCTTGTGTCTCTTTGCATCACCATCCGGGATTAGGGGCACGCAGTAAATTTTCACTAGTTGGTTGAGGGCCTGCCGGGCCAAAACACCGACAGATAGGTTCAGGGGGCATATGAACAAGTTATTATTTAAAACTGATGCACTGTTGTACACTTTAGAGGCTACATGGTACTTGTAACACCCCTGGTGTTACGAGCTCGTTTAGCACCGTGATTTAGGCCTAAGAAAAATTTTCGAAAATGATTTTCTTGGATTTTTTATTTAAAGCATACAAGAAGCGATAAGTGAATCATATGTGACTTAATTTTTGTGGACTCGAATCAACGCCCTAGTCGAATTACTCAGTGCGTAAAGATATTTAGGAATGCCTGACAACAATTCTAGCCGAGGGATAGCGAACGGTTTGTTCTATTAGATTAAGTGGGAAAAGCAACTTTTATAAATAAAAATAAAATCCATTAATAAATATAACGATATATATATAGGTATATATATATATGCCCGCATGTCTATTTTGAAAGCACGAACTGATGAGAGAGAGAGAGAGCGCTGTAGCTTCGTTTATTTTTTCTGGCGTGCAGCGTACTCGCCTGGCATTGAAACTATGCACCATCTCGTCCATGCCACTGTTGTCCTACGATCGGCGTCTTGTGCGAGCGTCCTTGCTGCTGCTACGCGACCGCTTTCTTTTGCCTGTAAGAAAGATGGCCGGCCCGCTATTCGCATCACCCCGTCGCTCTGTAGCACTGCCGTAACACGCCGCGCTGTCCCGGCATTAATGAAGTTGGTCGCTCACTCCCATTGTTTTCTCCCGTTCTTTTCTATTTCTGCTGCCTTGATCTTGTCTGTCTATGCTTTGTGTGTCCTTGCCTGCCTCAGCTGGTGTCACTACGCCGACGTGACCATACCGGGCCATCACCGAGCGCGACTACGACGACTTCCCTGCGATGCTCTGTTTTGAGGTAGAAAAGGACTTGAACGCAAATAGGATGCTTTACCATATTCATTTTGCAAAAAGTGCTTGACTCATACATTTTCAAGTAAAGGCTTAGTTGATTTAGAGAAAGTTTAGGGGCCTAATCGCTAAAACGCCGCTACCGTCTGGACCTAGCCGCGTGGGCCGGCCTGCTCGCCGCCGCGCCTGGGCTGCTCCCGCTCGTGTCCACAGCATTTGGGTCTGACGGGTGTCGCCCGCGCTAGGCCGGCCTATCGCCGCCCGTGCACGGGCCGTCCACGCCACGGACCACGCGCTGGGATGGCTTGTGCCTGCGCGCCTGGGCCGTTCGCTGCGTTTGGCCACCGCCTGCGTCGCTTGGGCCAGCCTGGTGCCGCGCTGTACGCTGGACCACATGCCCCTGTGGTCCACGCCGCGCTGCTGGGCCACCGCCTTGACCGCTGGGTCGAGTGGTGGTTGCTGGTCCATTTAGATCAAAGACATTGTTAATATAGTTTCATAAATAAATTTGTAAAATTCATAGTAAATCGTAGAAAAATCAGAAAAATGCCAAACACGTTTTGTTGAGTTCCTAAAATCATGATCCATCCAATAGTGTATTTTGTTCACATAGTTTAGTAATATTCTTGGAAGCTATATAATTAAATTAAGGTACTTAATATTGTAAAAATATAAACTTGTAGGAATTATTGTGATAAATTGGTAATATTGTTGAATCTGAAATTTGTACAGTAGGCTACTAGCAATATTAGGTACTCACTATAGTTTTTGTAGCTCCGTAATAATTAGTTTGCTAGATAGGTAATGATGTATTATTGCGAATATAGACTAAATTGATAAAATAGAATAAAGAAACAACTTGAGTTTATATAACTAAAATAATTGTTAGGAGATAATGTCTTATTCGACAACATAGATACGTAGACCGGCGTTAGAACTAGCTCGTTAGCTTGTGAGGCATGATTAGGTTTCTAAGCATTTCGGCTATTGTTGATTATTTACATCTATGCATTTGCATCAATGCATATCATATAGGTACGATGATGGATCAACGGACCAATTGAAAGATGATTGGGAATCCAAAGATGGTGTAATGGTATTCTATCTAGAAGATGATGCAACGGGCTTTCTATTCAGATGATGGTGGATGATCTGAAGATGCAAATACTAACTTTTAATACATATCTTACCGCAATTTAGGCCTAAGAAAAATTTTCGAAAACGATTTTCTCGGATTTTTTATTTAAAGCATACGAGAAGCGATAAGTGAATCATGTGTGACTTAATTTTTGTGGACTCGAATCAACATCCCAATCGACTTATTCAGTGCGTAAAGATATTTAGGAATGCCTGACAATAATTCTAGCCAAGGGATAGAGAACAGTTTGTTCTATTAGATTAAGCAGGAAAAGCAACTTTTATAAATAAAAATAAAATCCATTAATAAATATAATGATAGATATATAGGTATATATATATGCCCGCGTGTCTATTTTGAAAGCACGAACTAACGAGAGAGAGAGAGCGCAGCAGCTTCGTTTATTTTTCCTAGCGTGCAGCGTACTCGCCTGGCATTGAAACTATGCACCGTCTCGTCCATGCCACTGTTGTCCTACGATCGACGTCTTGTGCGAGCGTCCTTGCTGCTGCTACGCGGTCGTTGTCTTTTTTCTGTAAGAAAGATGGCCGGCCTATTGTTCGCATCGTCCCGTCGCTCTACAGCACTGCCGTAACACGCCGCGCTGTCCCGGTGTTAATGACGTTGGCCAATCACTCCCGTTGTTTTCTCCCGTTCTTTTCTATTTTTGCTGCCTCGGTCTTGTCTGTCTATGCTTTGCGTGTCCTTGCCTGCCTCAACTGGAGTCACTACGCTGACATGACCATACCGAGCAGACCGGGTCACTCCATGCCGCTACTGCTGCCCCTACCTTGCTTCTTGAGGATGGCGAGTTGCTGCTCTCGCTCTGCTTTTTCTTTGCCTCCAACCGCTCCTCTTTCTCTGCTTGCTTCCGCCTCTGGAGGCCGCAGTCACCGCGCCCGCGTTCCTCGGCCACGCTGGACCTACGTCTCCTTGGCACGCCCTAGCCGTAGCTCCCCTCTACCGTCCACGCGAGTCTTCGTCTCGCCTTGCTTCTCCCCGCACCCGTGGCTCCATGGCGCAGCCCCTCTCGAGTCACGTTGTCGTGCCGCTCCATCTCGCCTCGAGAGCACGTGAGTCCCCTTTGCTATTCGCGTGCGCATGCATGCTCCCGCAATCACGCTGCATCGTCGCCCTTTGACCGGTGCATGGCCTCATGCAGCGCCTGGCCAAACTGCGCCACGCCCGTTGCCCTGCAACACCGCCTAGGCCGCACCCACCGTGGAGCCGCCCTGCCAACGCCGCCCTTCGCGTGTGTGTGCCTGTCCCCACGGTCGCACAGAACCGCTGCCCCTTTTGTGCGACGGCGCGCCAAAGTCACCGACCGTCGTGCGTGCAGGTGCGCTCGGATCCCGCGCCACGTCTCCATCGTGGCTGCGCCCGCAGTCGTAGCGTCTCATGCCCACTGTCGCTGCATCTCCACCAGCCGCTGTTTCACCTCGCCCCGGCGCTCCTCTGTTCTGCACTACGACCACCGCTGTTCGTGGTCCCGGCGCCTGGCACCACCTCTGGCCGTGCCGCAGATGCCTTGAGGTTGCAGAGGGACCCACACTGGGAGTCGATAGTTCCGTCGTCGTCATGGCCGTGCACCTCCCTGCGCTGCTCCGTCTCCACTGCCGCGAACCGCACGGCGTCGCCATCACCGAGCGTGACTACGACGACTTCCCTGCTTTGCTCTGTTTTGAGGTAGAAAAGGACTTGAATGCAAATAGGATGCTTTATCATGTTCATTTTGCAAAAAGTGCTTGACTCATACGTTTACAAGTAAAGGCTTTGTTAATTTATAGAAAGCTCAGGGGCCTAATCGCTAAAATGTCACCACCGTCTGGCCCTGGCCATGTGGGCCGCGCGACCGCACGTGGGCTGGCTTGCTCGCCGCCGCTCCTGGGCCACTCCCACTCGAGTCCACGCCGTTTGGGACGGACGAGTGTCGCCCACGCTAGGCCGGCCTGTCGCCGCCCGCGCACGGGCTGTCCGCGCCACGAACCGTGCGCTGGGCCGGCTTGTGCCTACGCGCATGGGCCGTTCGCTGCGTTGACCCGCCGCTTGGGCCGTCCTAGTGCCGCATTGTACGCTGGGCCGCGCCGCGCTGCTGGGCCACCGCCTTGACCGCTGGGTCGAGTGGTGGTTGCTGGTCCATTTAGTTCGAAGACATTGTTAATTTAGTTTCGTAAATAAATTTGTAAAATTCGTAGTAAATCGTAGAAAATTTGTAAAAATGCCAAACCGGTTTTGTTGAGTTTCTAAAATCATGATCCATCCAATAGTGTATTTTGTTCACGTAGTTTAGTAATATTCTTGGAAGCTATATAATTAAATTAAGGTACTTAATATTATAAAAATATAAACTTGTAGGAATTATTGTGATAAATTGGTAATATTGTTGAATCTGAAATTTGTACAGCAGGCTCCTACCAATATTAGGTACTCACTGTAGTTTTTGTAGCTCCAGAATAATTAGTTTGCTAGATAGGTAATGATGTCCTATTGCGAATAAAGATTAAATTGATAGAATAGAATAAATAAACAACTTGAGTTTATATAACTTAAATAATTGTTAGGAAATAATGTCTTATTCGACAACATGAATATGTAAACCAGCGTTAGAACTAGCTCGTAAGCTTGTGAGGCGTGATCGGGTTTCTAAGCATTTCGGCTATCGTTGATTATTTATATCTATGCATTTGCATCAATGCATATCATATAGGTACGATGATGGCTCAACGGACCAATTGAAAGATGATTGGGAATCCGAAGATGGTGTAATGATATTCTCTCTAGGAGATGATGCAATGGACTTTCTATTCAGATGATGGTGGATGATCTGAAGATGCAAATACTAACTTTTAATACATATCTTACCCAGGCAAGCCCCGGTGCATAACCCTAACTTTTTTACACTTTGAATTATATTTGTGCATTAAGTTTTCAGGAGTTAAATGAAATCCACTTGCATATATATGTCTTTATCCTATGAGTCTTACTAGTACGACAGGATCGTGTAGATTGCTATGCTACAGGACTCTCGTAGAAGTCGAGTGATGGCTGTCACTCGCGAGAGATAGGAAATATATTATTGTATTATTATCACTTGGAAAATATAACTGGTGGAAAGGAAAAATGGTGACCGGACAGGGATATGGTTTGGGTATTGGTGGGTGTAAGAGGTTGTGTTGCCGTGGACGCGGGGCATGGCTTGGTTACACTGCTTTCCCTGTCTGTGTCGGTTAAGGACCGGTCGTTGCATAAGCCATCGAGGCAAGTCACAGACTTATTATCCCGAGCACATACTTAGGTATGGGCACTTGGAAGACTTGTTGCTCTCTTGTCGTAGATTTCGGCTCTTTCTGGACTGACTGTCAGGGTTTTTTTTGTGGAGGAGGTCCTTGCACCGCACTGAGTCCGGGACTCAGGGGCGGGGGCTTGGAGTCCTAGTTTGGATGGGGTCCTAGGACCCCAGGACAGGAGGATGATGGGTTGGTCCTACTTGTGCCTTGGGTACAAGCGGGGCGTGTGTTTTCAGGGTATCCAGTTGGGGACATTGATTCGTGAATCGTCGGGCCATCCGATATGGCTTGTTTTGTGTCTAGCACCGTAGTAAGAACTGGAAGAGAAAAGATAGAATGGAAAAAGAAAATTTGATTGCTTACCACTTGCTTGAAAGTAGCACAGGTGCTTACATAGAATGGTTAGTTAATGAACCAATACGGCTATTAATAAAAATCGAATATAAGGACGCGCACTTACTAATGCTTCCTGCAAATGCAATAAACCCACAAGCCAGATAGCCTTGCATATCCTTGGAGTCTTTTATTTTCTCCTATCGAGTAAGTCTTGCTGAGTACAATGGAGTACTCAGGGTTTTATTCCCCCTATTGCAGGTGACAAGTGGAGGCTAGAGTGGACCCTTGTGTGTGGATTCCTCCTGGTGGGCTCAGAGAGGATTTCCTTTACACTACGATCATAGTTTTCAATTATAACTCTCGCTAAATATTTTTATGAATGAAAGTATTATAATCTGTTGTCACAGTTTATATATCAATGCTTCATCATTTCATGAATAGGTATTTATTTCCGCTGTAATTCTGATCACATGTTTATATTCCGCTGTTACATTAAATTGTTCATAACTCTGATAATATGATGACCTCTTGGTTAATCGTAGTAGATGCTTTGAGAACTTTCGTATGCAGCCTGAAAATTTCCAAAGGTTGCAAGCCATATTATCTGGATGGTACGGTCTAGCATCCACTAGGGAAGTTGAATCTATTGAAGCTTTAGGCATGTTTCTTTGGGCAGCTGGTACAGCGCAATCTCAGAGGCAAATGCATGAGAGATTTAGGAGTGGATTGGGCACCTGTAGCAAGATATTTGCCCTAGTTCTTAACGCCATGGTTCGCTTTGCAAATGACGTGCTTAGGCCTCAGGACTACACTTATGCTATAGCGTCGCAGGAGTTGTTAGAGTACACACCCTTTTTTGATGGTTGCATAGGAGCCATTGATGGAACTCACATAGATGTGGTAGTTAATGAAGCAATACGTGAGGACTTCATTAATAGGAAAGGGAGGACAACCCAAAATGTGATTGTTGTTTGTGACTTCAACATGAAGTTCACGTATATTGGGGTCGGGACACAAGGTTCAGCGCATGACATACGGGTGATCAAGACGGCACGGGCAGATCCCACTTACCCACACCCACCATCAGGTTTGTCTACCTAAGTTGCCTTCCTTGTTCTATTGATGCAGCGGTTGTCTAGTGTTGCATGGTAAGTGTTTGTGACCTTGTGTGTTAGTATTTTCGTTTGCAGGGCACTATTATTTGGTGGACTTAGGGTATGCACTTCGCCCGGGATATCTGGCGCCGTATCCAAATAAGAGGTACTGGGTGAAGGAGTTCAAGGATAGGGGCCCTAGTGACGCGCGGGAGGTGTTCAACCGCCACCATTCGAAGCTACATAATGTAATATAAAGGACATTTGGGGCCGCGAAAGCTAAGTGGCGAATGTTGAAAGACGTACCTCACTATTTGGGAACCAAGCAATCACAGATAATTATAGCTTTGTGTGCACTGCACAACTACGTGCATGATCTGGAGGGACAGAAGCAAGCACGGAGGTACAGGCAAGCACAAGGACTTGGCGCGTTGCATCAAGTGGCAGCTATGGTGTTAAGTGACCCTAATGATATGGAACAAGTCCATGACTAGATTACTTACAGACTTGGACTCCTTGGGAAGACAACATATGTGAATCTATTATAGTAGTGTTAGAAAACATCGTGATTCATAAATCTTGTGTTGACTCCTAGTTTGGGGCTGATGAGGCTTTGTACACATGCAGGTGAAAGTTTACCGTAGCGGACCGGGAACAAGGGAAGCACCGGCTAGAAGGCAGAAGAGGGTTGCAGTTGGAATGTGGCTGTTGATGAATTGGCCTTCCTGTCCTTACCGTCTCCAGTACCTTAAACTGGGTACAAGTTTTGTGTTCCTGTTCCACCTTTGCACCCAAGTAAATTTGGAGGACTGCTGTGATTTGGACTTGTTATTGGTTATGACCACTAATTACCTGTTGTAATGGGCAACTGCATACAAGAAGAGTGCATATATGACACTTCTTGTAGCAGCTGATCATGTGGCTCCTAGGGGCTTACAAGTTTTGTAATTGTGCCCAATGGTTCTCTTTGAAAGATGTAAGGACTGTAGAGTTGGTAGTTTAGTACTGTTGATCATGGTCATGTATTGAAATTGTGATTTGTTATGCTCAGTTGAATGTTGTAGTAATGGGAAGTACTGGTTGTATTGAACTGTAGGCGTTGTAGTTCAAATGGTTGGCTGCTGGTGTTTGAATTCGAGTTGCATTTAATGTTGTACTAGAAACTGTGGCGCGGACGTTGCCGCGCCAACCAGCCTGTTCGCTTGCTCGTAAACGATCGTAAATTTCCAGCCGGGAACAGTGTTTTCTCTCACACCAAACCAGCCAGCAGTAAATAATCCACGATCGTTTACGGCCTCCCGAACAGGCTGCTAAGATGACCTGTGTATTTTGGTTGTCATGCATGTATCATCCACAATTGGAAGTTAATGCCGTCTGTTTCGTCCATGTTTTTGATGTTCGAATTTTTGTCATTGAAATCTTATAGGTATGTATCACCTACAATTGGAAGTTGAAGCTTTGATGAATACACTGCCGCGCCATCCTTAGAGTTCACCGGTGTAGTTCTTTTTATACCATTATTATTTTAAAAGGTTGAGCTACGAGATTGCCCATCAGTAATATATGGAGTCATGGGTGATGTTTACAGCAATAGCACAATCAAGAGTTAAAATATTTCCTCAACTTGATCCAAGTGTGTCGTACCTAAATTTGCATGCACATATATACGTTGATATGTAGCAATCTCATCATATAAAAATTTGAGGTGGTCATATAAATGTGCCAAGTAGCAAATCTATCTATGGGATACAATTCAATATAGCAATGCATCAATACTTCATGTCCATATAAAAGTTTTGTAACCTCATAGTTTTATAGGAGAACAATATTTTCTGAAACTAAGCATATCTCACAGATATTGTCATAAAAGCTGAGGCCATGCATAAGTATGCATCGCTAAGTTTGTTTCAGTGACCCAGTACAAAAATATCTTGTATAACCTTTAATGAATGATGAGATCCATAGTATGCAGTAGCCTGGAAAGAGGGAAAACAAAAACAAAATGATACTATTTAAATGTACACTGATGAAAGGATAATTATGAATTGGAGAAAATATTTGTGCTCTGCCTAGAAATTTAATTTAAGTGGCTGAATAATGATTATAAATGCAATTTAGAAACCAAAATGATTAAAGAAATAGAGTAAGATCGTGTGTGCTCCTTCACTTCAACACATTTCTGTTTTACAAAGAGAACATGCTTTCTCCCCCATCTATCTGACAAAGGTGGCTCTGGAATTTTTATTTATCTTAATACTAGACACTTATTAAAGGAACATAGATAAGGACAAAACTCTCCTCCAATATCAAACTCTAGTATCAATGGCAAAATCTGCCCCAAGTATTGTGCATCCTGGAACCTGACCCAAGTACCTGAGACAGAATTTCAAGGTCAATGTTCTCTAAGAATTTTCTCCTTCCATTCTTTTGGAGCCAGGTCATGCAACGAATCCCTCACTTCCTTTACTAGGTTGATCAGTTGACTATAATCAGGTCTTTCTCCTCTCATGGAGTTGGTGACCATATCCCAAAAAGCTTTCTCCATGGTTTCTCTTACTTTCTTCTGGAACTCCTCAGCAGTACTAGCACTATCAGACCTGCCAGCGAAAGCACTGGCATCCTCATGAAGCATCTCATTGACCATTTGTTCATTCTCTGTCGGCTGCTTTGTTGGTGATGAACTGACTGATGCTTGGGGAAAAGAACTGAATTTGACATATAAAAAAAGAACCATGCGCATTGAGATTGAAAAAACCACTGTCTTGTTCCAGCAGTATAAAGTCGTTACTATAAAAAAATATTTGATAAACACATTTATCATCAAAGATAATAAAGAGGAGTTTACTAAACACCATTAGTTAATCTTTCACATTCGTACATAACTACTCAGTTTGGGGAAAAGAGCTGAATTTGACATATAAAAAAAGAACCATGCGCATTGAGATTGAAACAACTACTGTCTTGTCGCCAGCGGCGAATCTAGACTAAACTGCTGTCAGGGTCGCACAGATTCATGAACTCAATTTGATGGGGTCGTAGCTGGCCGGAATACGCGGGGTTCCACTGATTCGTACAAAGTTATCGGGGTCGCATGACCCCGACAACTTTGCACTGGCTTCGCCGCTGCTTGTCGCAGCAGTATACCTGATTATGAACGGCTGCCAATTCCTGTTGTAACTGAACCACTTGTACCAAATCGCTAAATTCTAAAAAGGACGTACCCACTTGAATACTTTCGTTGTAGATACCTGCAAGTCATCACACATCGGAAGAACAAAAGTAACACTACTAATCTATGATGTGTAAGAATCCTGAATGGAGTAGTTGGATGGTTTTGCTAAACATACTGAAATGCCATGCTCTAATATCTGAAAAGTGCCATTCTATAAATTTTTTAATTAGGGCAGGCGACAAAGACAAGACATTCCAGTTTTATGAAATGAAGTAAGCCACTGCAGATCTTCGAACTTCTACCAGTAATATGAATTTTAAATTACCATATATGTACATGTATAGTTAGTACACATGGGATACAACTATTTCAGTAAATATTAGCACTTATCCATGCATTCTGATTATTATCTCGATCGATGCAATCCTGCATGATAGAAAGAGAACAGAATGTTCATGTTTAAGCTCATGGATTGCTGATCAAATACTATCAGAAACGCTGATTATTCAGTGGCTCAATGCACACCTACCTTGGAGGAATTTCCTCGAGCAGCAGCTGGGAATCGTCCATGGACACCACTCTGGCCGCTGAGGAGTTGGACCCCACTCTGACCGCTGAGGAGCTGGCCGGTGCTCGCGGCGTAGGAGCTCGCATATGGGCACAACGGAGATGCTAAGCACTAAAACCACTTACATTGCACGCCGTGACGCGGACTCTTACATGAGCAAGGCAACATCTGTGCAAAAAAGTAAAATTCTAAAAAAGGATGCACGTACCAGAGCAAGATATCTAGAAAGCTCCCCTCCTCTAAACTCCCGCTTCCCTTTCTAATTGGTGCTAAACAAGCCAAGAGAAAGGAACATAGAGAGGTCCTCACCGAGCATCGACTTTGAAATATCATAGCCAATCCAGTGGTGGCCATGCTCCATCAATGTCTCACCACTAAGCCCAGAACCACATCCTGGAAATTACAGCACACAAAGTCATCGTAGGTAAGCATATCTTCAAACATAGATATCTTTCAATTGCCATAACCGATTGCAATAAAGAGCTCCCACAGCATGTATTTTTGCCCCCGTCAAAGGAGAATACTTTCTGTTGTTCTAGTCAACGCGATATGCCATGATTCATGAAGCAGAGATGCAGAAGAGAGTAAGCTGACCTATGTCGAGAAGCAGCTTGGGGACGCCATCGTTGGGAAGAGCGAGCAGCTCCAGCGCCCTCTCGGAAATCCTAGACTGAAAGAAGGCATGTCACTTCGCGCCAGCGCCGCGAAATCGACAAAGCTCAAATCAAACGGGGGGAGGCACTTCGCTTGCTCACCTGGATTTCGATGATACGGGAGGAGGTGGTGTACTTGGGGACCTCCGACTCGTTGTAGAACACATCCGGTGGCGCCTGGAACTCCGGCCGAGGCATCCTCACTCCCCTCCGAGTGTGCGGCGGCTTACCAGATTGGCGGGACTGCAGCTCTCGAGCCCCACGCCCACGCCGGGGTGGCCGCAGCAGCCACGCCTGCACCGACGGCCGCGACCAGGTCCCAAGGGCAGCTGGGGCCCCCGCCCGCGCCATGCCTGCGCCGGGGTCGCCGGTGCCGCTGGGCCCCCCACCGGCGCTGGGATGGCCAGGAACCCCACGCTCGCAGAGCCCGCATCCCGCCCGCGCTGGGGCCGCTGGCCCCGCCCGCGCCGGGAGGAGGAGGGAGGTGCGGGAGGCGGCGTAGAGTGGCCAGGTCGAGCGCGGTTGCGCCGCGCGGCCTCGGGCGGCTCTCTCCTCTACACGACGGGCAACCCTCGGGAATATTCACTACTTTACGGGTCGACGCCCGAACCGACCCGCAATCGGACGGACCAGATCACCTGATCGCTTGATCCAACGGCGAGTAGGTTAGCAGGTGACGTGGCACTATCAGATGCCCACGGTTTGGGTGCAGGATTCCTATAAGAAGATTTGGTGCCTTTTTTGAATTGTTCCTGTTCGGCTGGTGCTCGGCTGATTTCTGGGCTTCGGCTAAATTTGTGTACTGTACACCCAGACAAGATTCAGCCGGCCATGTGACCAGCCGAACGGAGCCTAATAAGGACCAAAATAGAAGGGCAAGACCAAAATTTAGCTTAGCTTTTGTTGGCATGGAATCAGATCCTAAACGCTCGGGGCTATTAGTTGACCCGGAGCGACCAGGAAACCCGGGATCAATACACACAATTGTTGATTTTGTGATCCCGGTCCACTAGCCCGTTTGGCAAAGAAGCCTAATTGACAGTCCGGAACTCCAACTGGCGCGAATCGAGCCCGACGCCCCTGCTAAATTTGTTGGGCAAGCTCCATGACCAGACTCTGGCCCACTGCATGAACGAATGCCCTGACATCTGAACCCAGCTCGGTGCTCTGTCTGGTTCGCGGTGAAAGTGAATTTGAAACACTGAAACTAGTGCAACGTGCAGCTGGAGGAATCTCACCATCTTGTCTTCTACCTGCTGGTGCGGTGGACGCCAACGTCCGTCCCCCTCGGCACGCTCGTGAACCCGATACACCACGCGCCATGGAACCCCGTGCCCTCTCGCTTCCTTTCAGCCGTTCCCGTAAAAAAGTAGAAGGAGCACCGGTATCTTCCGGCGACCATCACGGCGACCTACGCTCAAGCCCACCGAATACGTCCAAGATCCTTCTGCCCAAGGGCGACGAGGAAAAAGGGACCTGTCGCCTCCCACCTCGCCCCCATCCACTTGGACATCTCCTCCTGTCGTCCATGGCGTCCCTTTCCACTTTCACCTCCACGACGAGCCTCAACATTGACATACAGGACGGCACTGCTACCCAGCTTTCCGTTTTGGACCCCAGTGTCTGTCGTCGTTCTACGGCTCCACCCGTGTGCTTTTCAAAAAATTCTACTTGCCCGCGCAGATAATTGTCACCCCCGGCCCGCGCTATAAAGCTCAGCTCGCCGATTTCTCAGTCAAACTCAAACACAGGCGAAAACAGCTACAAAACCAAAAGAATGCCTCCTTTCCACCATTGCTCATCCGTGCTACTGCTCCTCGCCGTCTTCGTCTACCTATCGGCACGCTACGTGCACGGTGACCATGCCAATGGCGGCCACGAGGACCTCCCCGCCCTGCTCTCCTTCAAGGCGTACAACCCGAACGCCACGGCCCTGGCGTCGTGGGTCGGCCCCAACCCGTGCTCCGGCACGTGGTTCGGGGTCAGGTGTTACAGGGGCAGGGTGACGGGGATCTTCCTGGACGGCGCCTCGCTGGCCGGCACCGTGGCACCGCTCATCCTCGGGCTCGGCCGGATGAGGGCGCTCGCCGTCAGGAACAACTCCCTGTCCGGCACCCTCCCGCCGCTGGACAACTCCACGGCGAGCCCGTGGCTGAGGCACCTGCTCGTCTCCCACAACAGGCTCAGCGGGAGCCTCCGCATCTCGCTGGGTGCTCTGCTCACCCTTCGAGCAGAGCACAACGGCTTCATTGGAGGCCTGGACGCGCTGCGCGTCCCGAGGCTCAGGAGCTTCAACGTGTCCGGGAACAAGCTCGCCGGGGAGATCTCCAGCGACCTGTCCAGGTTCCCGAGCTCCGCTTTCAGCGGCAATCTCGCTCTCTGTGGTCAGCCTCTGCCGAAATGTGCACATGCTTACGATGCACTAGGATCAGATAGTTCTTCAAATAATGGCACCACTAGTATTATTGCCGCTCAGTCTCCGAACGCTAGTGTCAGTAGTGTTTCTTCTAGCAACGGAGGGTTCAGTAAGATTAGCTTGACTGCGCTCATGGCCACGGGCATTGGCAACGCGGTGCTCATCACGGTCTCGCTAGCCATCTCCGTGGCCACGTTCGTCTACGTGAGGAGAAAGCTCCGGTCCGCCAAGGATGCTCCCGACGCGGCGCTGTGCTTCGAGGAGGAAGAAAAGAGGGACGAGAGGTGCCACAAGACTGGCGGGCTCGTCTGCTTCGATGGCGGCGAGGAGCTGCGGCTGGAGAGCCTCCTCAAGGCGTCCGCCGAGGTGCTCGGCAAGGGCGTGTCCGGGAGCACGTACAAGGCGGTGCTAGAGGACGGCATCGTGGTGGCCGTCAAGCGCCTCAGCGCGCTGCAGTTCCCCGCCGCTCGGAGCAAGGCGTTCGACCGCCACATGCGGCTCGTCGGCCGCCTCCGGCACCGGCACGTCGTCGGCCTCAGGGCGTACTGCAACTCCAACGGGGAGCGCCTGCTCGTCTACGACTTCCTCCCCAACGGGAGCCTCCAGTCCCTTCTGCAAGCCAACGGTGCGCTGTGAAAATATGATGAGCAAAATCCAAACGCATTGCCAGTGTGCAGTTGCTGCAAGAAAGTGAGTGTTCTTGACGGTCTGCTGCTGCTGACTTGTTGCAGGAGGAGGCTCGAGGAATCTGGACTGGACGGCGAGGAAGAGCATCTTGTTCGGCGCGGCGCAGGGCCTGAACTACATCCACACGTTCCCGGCGCGCCCGCCGCTGGTGCACGCGAACGTGAAGCCGTCCAACATCCTCCTGGACGAGCGCGGCGGCGCGTGCGTGTCCGAGTGCGGGCTCATGCGCTACGCCACCAACATCCAGCAGTGCATCACCCCGCAGGCCACCCGGACCCGGTGCCCGCCCGAGCTGTTCCTGGACCAGGCGTCGAGCGGCGGGTGGCACGGGTACGCGGCCCCGGAGCTGGCTTCGGGCGCGGCCGCGCGGGCCACGCAGGAGTCAGACGTGTACAGCTTTGGAATGGTGCTCCTGGAGGTGGTGACTGGCCACAAGGCCGCGGACGGCGGCGAGGGTACCGACGAGACGATGGGGATGGTGAAGATCGGCATGCTGTGCACCGCCGAGGCGCCGGAGGAGCGGCCCACCATGGCGCAGGTGCTCGCCATGATGAGCGAGTTCATGTGAAGCAGCCGCGCTTAGCGTGTCAAGTTCACTGCTACGATGAGATCTTGGTAGAGCGTGGCTTCGTATGTTGCAGACTGCTAAATGCATTGTTCGTCGGCAGATTTGTGGTGTGTGGTCTTTTGTTGAGGTTCGTGGCAAAATTTCCCAAGACGTGTAACGCCCAGACGTCCGGCGCCAGCAGCGCATCCGGACACCCAGCGTCTGCTGCCCGTCTCGTGTCTGGCTTTTCACGCATAGCGCCCGCACGTGCTCCTTCCCCTGTGCCTCTGTCACTGAGTCCCGATTTGACCATGAGCAGTAGCGATGGGCCACGCCTGGCTGGCACTCCTGTAATCCTGTTGTCCGTATGCTGCTGCTGGCACTGGCACGTGATGCTGCGGCTGACCGGCCAAATCCAACTGGAATAACGAGAGAGACAGAGCAGACGAAGCAGTTGCCAAATTTTAGATGTGCAAAGTTGATAAAATGTACTGTTGTGTTATTATAGCATCTCGTTTGTATTTGGTAATAATTGTTCAAACGTTGACTAATTAGGCTCAAAATGTTCGTCTCGTAAAGTACAACCAAACTGTGCAATTAGTTTTTAATTTCGTCTACTTTTAGTATTTCATGCATGTACCGCAAGTTTGATGTGACAGGGAATCTTCTTTTTGCATAGTGCCAAAGTTGGAAGTTGGGAGGAACTAAATAAGGCCTAAACAGTGTTCGGCTGGACTAAAATTTTTTACTGTTCATGCTACAAAATATTCGGCCTGTTCGCTGGTTGGATTCTGGGCTGGTTTGGGCTGGCTGGTGCTGGTTTGTTGTGAGAGGGAAACACTGTTGGCTGGCTGGTTTGGGCTGGCTGAAACCAACAAGCGAACAGGCTGATTATGACAGAAAATACTGCTCCGGTTGAAACTGTAGCCAACCAGCTAGTCGATTTTGGCTAGCCGAACACGGTGATAGCTTTGTGCTCCGCGCCTGCTGTCACGCTCGCTCGGCTTCCCACACGCACGCGGGGACAGCTGCGTCCGAGGGGACCACCTCTGCCTGCGCCCCTAGCCACGCCTACTGATGAAACACTTGCAACAAAAGCATTTGCTACAACATAGGTCTGAAATAGATGAAATATTTACAATATACGCTTGCAACATATGTGTATAGGCACTACAGCATATGCAACATCCAGATAAAACACTTGCAACATCGTTTGAAACAGCTGAAACATTTAAAACATACACTTGCAACATACGTGTATAGCCAGTGCAACATATGCAACATCGAGATAAACACACTTGCAACATACGTTTAAAACAGCTGAAACATTTAAAATATACACTTACAACATACGTGTATAGTTATTGCAATATATGCAACACCAAATCCACTTTTAATCAAAGAAATATATGCAACATACATCTAAAAACACATGAAACATATGGTTGCAGTATGTGTTCATCTACTTGCTGCACCACAATGGAGCCTCGTTCACGTGGAGCCCGAGGTCGCCTAGGGTCGATAGGTGGATGGATCACGAGCGGATGGATCGTGACACGGTGGGAGGCACAAGGCGCGACACGTGGCATGAGATGCGCTACGCGAGACGCGAGGGCAGGCGCATCCGTCCCATCCTTTGGCACGAGGTATGAGGCACGGGAGCGCGCGATGCGAGGCTAGACACGTCCGTCCTGTCAAGCGAGAGGCATGAGGCGTTGGGACGCGCAACGCGAGACGCGGGGGAGGCACGTCCGTCCCGTCCAGCAAGGACGGTATCATTATCGTTACTCCATTGCAAGCTTCAGTCGTATCCCATGTCCGGTGTAGCGGATTGCATCGTTTGCTAGGGGCCCAAAGTCGGCGGCAAACATATAAAACCGGGCCTCTCACAGTCCAGAGTCTAGAACTAGTGGGCTTAGGGCCTGTTTGGTTCATTCCCCTCCTCCTAAAATTCCTGTCACATCGAACGTTTGGACACATGCATGGAGTATTCAATATAGACTAATTACGAAACTAATTGCACAACTTGCGACTAATTTGCGAGATGAATCTTTTAAGCCTAATTAGTCCATGATTTGATAACGCGGTGCTACAGTGAACATGTGCTAATGATAGATTAATTAGGCTTAAAAAATTCATCTCGGAAATTAGCCTCCATCTATGTAATTAGTTTTGTAATTAATTTATATTTAATGCACCTTATTAGCCTCTAAACATTTGATGTGACATAAATTTTAGAAGCGCCTAAAGAACCAAACACCCCCTTATTGTATTTTACAGTTTAGCTGAACGTCTCGGTTAGGTTAGTGGACTAGGCCCGAAGCGAAGTGAACCTATTTTGCACGTTCTCTTTATGACAGTGGAAGTAGGCCCGAGGTTGTAAACGCACGGCCGTCGGCCTGAAGAAAATACTCCCCATGCGTCCCTCTGTTATTCCCGGTTGGCACGACTTCTTCACGGGCTTAAGAAATCGTCTGTAGTCGTTTTGTACTTTATGGGGTAAAAGAAAATAGTTTTATACATAAAGGCTCCGTTTGGTACGGATCCACTTCACCGGTGATATCGTTAATTTTTTTTTGCTTC
This sequence comes from Miscanthus floridulus, assembly GCF_019320115.1. NCBI lineage: Eukaryota > Viridiplantae > Streptophyta > Magnoliopsida > Poales > Poaceae > Miscanthus > Miscanthus floridulus. The sequence goes on along the minus strand of NC_089582.1, from coordinate 133,385,125 downwards.
AGCTCCATGAAGAGCTTTATCGGTGGAACTGAAGTCGTTTTGGTAAATCGTTTAGCAAAATAGATACACATGTAGAGCTACTTAAAACATGCTCTCACAGAACGCCATATAGGGCCCCACCAAAGCGAGGTGAAGCCACTATTTTTGGCTTCACCCTCCACAAAGCCTTTGTGAGAGCACGATTATTGGGTATCGATATTAATGATACCCAAAGCAAGGAAGTTAGCGCCCACGCTGACTTCTCTAGATGGCTCGAGACGTATTAAAATGTCTCGCCCGACCCTAAGGCCGCGGGCTCCGTATCGCCCGACCCCAAGGCCGCGGGCTCCGTATTGCCTGACCTCGAGTCCGCGAGCTCCGTCTCGCCTGACCCCTTGGACGCGGGCTCCATCTCGCCCAGTCTCAAGGCCACGGGCTCATCTCGCCTGACCTCGACGCCACGGGCTCCGTCTCACCTAACCCCTTGGGTGCGGGCTCTGTCCCGCCTGACCCCAAAGACGAGGGGTCTGTCTTGCCCAATGTAGCGGGCTCCGTCTAGCTCGACCTCGAGGACGCGGGTTCTGCCACGTTCGATGGGGACCCATACCGCCGCTAACCACTCTAGGTCCAAGCGTATGGGCCTGGGTCAAAACTCTAACACCAGGGAAGAGGCTGGCATGCCTCGATATAACCCGTGGCCATGACGCACCATACCTGGGGATTCACATCAAGAACGGTGTCGGACGTGCCGGTGCTGTTCTGCCTAACCCTCGTGCGAACGCTGATAGGCGCGTCAGTTCACCACGACGTTCGCTGAGACGGAGTGGAACGCCATAACCGGTAGATGACGCCTACACATAGCTCTAGTGACAAATAGGACCGCGACATGGAGCCATCCCTGTTGATATCTACAGGACCGGTGGGACCCGCATGAAGGAGAAGAAGGACCCGGCGATCCCGGAAGCCTTCTTCTCTCTCTCGTTCTCCTCCTTTTTCTCCTCTATAACCCGATCTCTCCCTTCGCCTATAAAAGGGAAATCAGGACGCCCCACGGAGGGTGGGGGGTCTTGACATGGGAGAGATCTTATCTCAAGAGCACGACACGAGCACATGGCTGAGCGGCAAGCGAGCTCTTAGCACCCGTTCACTTCTTCCACCAGAGACTTGGGATCCTCTCCCTCTCTTGCCTGTTTGTAACCCCTATTGCAAACCAAGTGCCAGTAACACGAGCAGCAGCGAACTAGACGTAGGGATATTCCGTTCGAACCAGTATAAACCCTTGTGTCCTCCGAGCACACCATCCGAGCCAGACGCGTAAATACAAATTTACTCGCTGGTGGTCTAAAAACACCAACAATTGGCGCGTTAGGTAGGGGCTTTTTGCATGTCTCGACATCCACATCAGGACTCAGATGGCTAGTCACGGTGTCAGCTCGGTCCGAGGCGCATAGGTGTGCTTTGGGAACCTAGACTTCATCATTACGACAGAGGGAGAGTTGGCGTAGGTTCCCTCCACCATCCAACCTCTCCACTCCGCCGGCATCAACACAATCGCCGAGGCACTTGAGAAGCTGCAGCTACACGCATCGGAGGCCCGCGGCCTCAGGAGCGACCAGTTCCTTGGCTTCGATTATGGGAGGCTAGAGCACTAGCTCGGTGCCTTCCTAGGACCCCAACCATCCTAGGAGGACCTGCGCCACCTCACCTTCTCGCTCGCCAACATCAAGACGTAGCTTACCGAAGGAGAGCCGCTCTCCCCGGAATACCTCATCCGGAGCGCCCTGACAACGCTCCCGTTCGGTCTGCGCAACGCCGCCGAAACCGTTGGTCACCTTGTGGCGCAACACTCGCCCCATCCCCTATAAACGACGAGTTCATGGGGATGACCGAATACATCACAGAATATTTCCACGACCTTCTCGTAGGAGAATCGGAGTCGCCCTCCGACTCTAACTACAGCATGGGGAGCCATCGCCCCTCGCGAGAATGTTTCATGGCAGGCACCCCCAAGGGATACATCGAAAGCATCCACGAGGGAGGGGCTACCCCAACAGACGACCTCGACGATGAGATTAAGGGGGATGTAGGGGCCTCACCATGCCTATGGGTGGAGCAGCTGAGGGCGCGGCACCAAGAGCTCGAAGAAGCATGACTCCAACTCGAGCAGGAACACGTGGAGCTTGAGCGAGAGATCGGGCACCATGGAGATGGTGGGCATGTGCTTGCCGTAGCCCATGATGTGAACCAGAGGATCATCGAGGATGGCAAAGTCCTCCTACACTTCACCCGGGCAAGCCAGAACATCGCTATCATGGTGGCCCTGCTTTGAGGGCTTCTGAAGCCCACGACACTAGAGGATCATTGGGCCCAACGCGAGATTCGCGCACTATCGAGCGTGCGGCGGTGCAGTAGGTCAAAAGCTCGTTGTCCCGATGAGATGAGCTTGACGCCAGCCAGTGTGCGCCCTCAGAGCGACCCGATAGGGACATGTCAGTCCACCAGGCATAGCAAGGCAGCAGGCCATGCGTCGCGGCCCTAGTGCATGAACGTCTCGGCCTCCACCGTGATGCGCGCAACACCCTGGATGCTCATAGGCGTGCCCGCAGCTATGAGAGGGAGGAGGCCAGCCATGGCTATCACCCTTATCATTGCAGACGCTACGACAGCGGCGAGGACCAAAGCCTGGGCCCGACTTGCCAGGACCTTAGGCCTTTGGCCGACACACCCTCAATGTCGTCTTCCCACCGTGGTACCGACCGCCCACCAACATCCTAAAATACTCTAGGGAAACAAACCCCAAACAGTGGCTCGAGGATTATCGGCTTGCTTGCCAAGCCGGTGGAGCGGATAGTGACAATTTCATTATCCACAACCTTCCATTGTTCCTGGCCGATTTAGCGCGAACGTGGTTGGAACACCTTCTACCCAACCGAATCTAAAGTTGGGCGGACCTAAAAAAGATCTTCGTGGGAAACTTCGAAGGCACATATGCCCGTCCTGGGAACCCATGGGATCTCAAAAACTACCGATAGAAGTTCAAAGAAACTCTTAGTGGGTACATCTGGCGCTTCTCCTGGTAGTGCAATGAGCTGCCCAACATCGCCGATGCCGACGTTATAAGAGCTTTCCTATCTAGGACCACCTACGAGTTCCTGGTTCACAAGCTTGGACGTAAGGGCCCGTGAACCACCAAGAAGCTTCTCGACATCGCCACCAACCATGCCTCAGGCGAGGAGGCGGTCGGGGCGATTTTCGACGGCCCCGAGGGCAAGGCAAAGCAGGACAAGGACTCCTGTGAAGGCGCCTCCAACCGCCCTAACAAGAAGAAGAAAAAGCAGCGGCATGAGGGATCGCTCGTGGCCACTGTCGACCATAAGGGGGTCGGAAGCCCATCGAGGGTACCCTAAACTACTTCGAGAACCTGCTCAAAGGGCCATGCCCAAACCATGCTTTTCCTGTCAAGCACCTATACAAGGACTACATCCTCATAAATCGGTTCTTGTCTAGAGGCTCCAACAAGGGGGAGCATAGGAAGGAACCCAAGCCGACCGTAGATGACGCCGAGGGGAAGGATGGCAGATTTCTAACGTTGGATGGCTACCCATGATCTTTGGAGGGTTAGCGACCTATGACTCCAAGCACTGCCAGAGGCTTGGGTGCTACGAGGTCTATATAGCTGAGTCGCTCATGCCTTCCTTCCTCCGATGGTCGGAGTCTGCCATAAGCTTTGATCAGACCGACCACCCAGAAAGCGTCCCGTAGCTGGGAAGATACCCGCTCATGGTTGACCCGATCATCGACACAAAGTGGCTCACCAAGGTGCTGATGGATGGAGGCAGCGGCCTCAACATCATGTACACTAAAACACTCGACGCCTTGGGCATCGACCGATCGCGTATCCGGTCAACCGGTTCACCTTTCCATGGCATCATGCCTGAAAAGCAGGGCGTACTACTTGGGCAAATCGATCTGCCCATCACCTTCGGGAATCCAACCAAATATAGGATGGAGACCCTTACCTTCGAGGTGGTCAGGTTCCATGGGACATACCATGCCATCCTAGGATGTCCATGCTACGTGAAGTTCATGGCCGTCCCCAACTACACCTATCTGAAGTTGAAGATGATAGGTCCATGTGGGGTCATCACCATCGGCACCTCCTTCTAGTGTGCCTACGAGTGCGAGGTCGAGTGCTACGAACACGCCGTGGCAATTGTCGCCTCCAAAGAGCTTGCGACCATCAGGAAGGAGGTCATCGAAGAAGCACCCGACCCTAAGCGGTCGGCCAGGTCTTTTGAGCCTATAGAGAGCACCAAGGATGTCCTCATAGACCCTAGCGGCTTCGAGGGTTGAGTGGTGTGCATCAGCACCACGCTTTCCTCCAAATAGGAAAGCACGTTCGCTGACTTCTTCCGCGCTAATAGAGACATCTTTGAGTGGAGACCCTCGAACATGCCAGTTATTCTAAGAGAAGTCACCGAGCATGCCTTGAAGATCAGGCCGGGCTTTAAGCCAGAGAAGCAGCGCCTACGTCGCTTCGACAAGGATAAACGCAGGGCCATCAGTGAGGAGATTGCAAAGCATTTGGCGGCCGGGTTCATCAAGGAAGTGTACCACCCCAAGTGGTTAGCCAATCCTATTCTTGTACGAAAAAAGACTAGGAAAAAGAGAATGTGTGTTGACTACATGGGTCTCAAAAAAGCATGTCCAAAGGATCTATTTCTTTTGCCACGCATAGACCAAGTAGTCGACTCGACCTCAGGATGCAAAACCCTTTGCTTCCTTGATGCGTACTCTGGGTACCATAAAATCACGATGAAAGAGTCTGACCAGCTCGCGGCATCTTTTATCACCCCATTTGGATCGTTCTGCTACATCACAATACCGTTCGATCTAAAAACATAGGGGCTATGTATCAGCGTTGTATGCTTAAGTGTTTCGGAAACCTCATCGGACGAATCATTGAGGCCTCCATGGATGACATCGTGGTCAAGTCCAAACAGGCTGACCAGGATGTAGCTAGCCTAGAACAGACCTTCGTGAAACTCCGAGGAAACGATATCAAGCTCAACCCTAAGAAATGTGTTTTTGGGGTCCCGAGGGGTATGCTATTGGGTTTCATCGTCTTCGAGCACGACATCAAAGCCAACCTAGAGAAGATCTCGATCATCATGAGGATGGGCTCGATTCAGAACATAAAGGGGGTACAACGAGTTATAGGGTGCCTCCCCACGCTCAGCCGTTTTATCTCATGCCTTGACGAATAAGGTCTCTCCCTCTATCAGCTCCTAAAGAAGGCCGACCGCTTCAAATGGATACCCGAGGCCTAGGAGGCACTTGACAAGGTCAAGTAGCTGTCGGCACAAAAATGCGTCGACACACGGCAAGCCGGAAGGATCTGCTTGATGGAGCTGGAGATCTGCTTGGCTTCAACGCTGGGATAACCGATCCTGCGAATTCCTCCCAAGACATGCCAGTCAATTTGACCCTACAATTGACAAGGAGAGAAAGTTTATCAGTAATTTCAGGTGAAACATGCCGATCTTTGCCCAGACAGTTCCAGGTGTGCTGCTTCGGGAGCAGCTAGACTGGAAAATAGACTAAATAGCTGATACGCACAAAAATTGGCTGTTACGGATAGTAAAGCTTATGGATCACAATTAGTTTTATGTTAATAAGTACAATGCCCGTAGACATAAATGATATCATTAGCTAGATGGAAATTACCAATATGAATCATTGAGCCGATTAATCTAAATCAAGAAAAAGATATAGCATGCAAACAAATCGACTGTCTAATACCAATGGGTCTACAAACGCTCTGAATCTAATCTGTTACCATCAACAGTGAGGTTCGACCGGATCGATGGCAGCTATGATGATAATAACAAACTAAAACCAAAGAATTCATAAAACCACATATACCACAATGGCATTGTGAAATTTATAGAACTTCTTTTCAATAGATTGGGAGGCAACATAACATGATTGTCAGGCAACTTGATCTGTCCCGTCTTGAGCAAGAAATCGAAGAGCTTGTCCGATTTCGTGACGTCAAAGTCATAGTTCTCTTCGACTCCTCTTCCTCAAGGATTTGTCACCATTACTGTCTTCTTACCGCAATTCCATTCGGTCGTAGCAACCTCTTCTTCTTCATAGTCCTCATAGCCATCATCGACTGAGTACGGATTATATGCTTCGGCCATTGTGGTACTTTTATAGAATCAGGTATCTCTACGCATATTCTGGAATTGGCTATTGAGCGTTGCCACTCATTGAGCTAACTGACCCAAGTTGTCAAATTCTTGTCCCAGCTGCTTCTCTCTCTACGTTGGCAACATTCCTTGAACGACCATAGCAGTAAGTTGATCACCGGTTAAGTTCAATGAGAAGCACAAATTTCTAGTCTCTCAGAATCTCTGAAGAAACTCGGTACTCGATTCATTAGTTCTCTACCTTATGGTCGTCAAATCGGTAATCTTCTTTTCTCTAGTCCCAGTATAAAAATATGTATGAAACTTCGTCTCTAGGTCAGCCCAATTGGCAATGGAGTTAACTGGCAGTGATGAAAACCAAGTGAAGGTTGGCCCCGATAGAGACAAGGAGAAGAAACGAACACAATGGGCCTCTTCAATGGATGCTTCGCCCAACTCTATAAGATACCAACTGACATGTTCTATTGTGCTTGTGCTATCTTGGCTAGTGAACTTAGCAAACTCTAGGAGCCTGTAATTCGCCGGAAGAGCGACCAAATCCTACCATTCTAGATATGGGCGTTTGTACGAGAAGGTCTACCCTTTTGGCTTCAAACTAAACTGATTCTTAATCATCTCGGTCACTCTAATCAACAACTCATCATCATTTGAATTTGAATCTCTCTACAATTGCTGACCCATCTATGGATTAAAATTCCGAGTACCTTGATACCCCAGATTTTGAATCTTATGAAGGGTGTTGTAATATGTGCCACAATGATACCCTTATGGGATCTCTATCTACTGGGTCCTCTGTTGGTTTGCTTCTTGAAGTCTCTGGTTGTAGATGTTAGGATCTATATCTCTATGAATCCTTTGAACTGATAGCGCTATTTTTTGAGCCGACGATGGTATCTGGCCTGATATGCCAAAATTGACCATTTGATTCCGAACTTGCCCTGTCAGCTATTGCACATGCTGTTCTGACGATCCAGGAGTATATTGTATCTGATTAGTATTAGCTCCCTGAACTTGCTCAGATGAGCTCTAAACCACCTGGACATCATCATTACCAGCTGGTGCTATTTCTTGATGGCTAGTACTGGCTTGGTGAAAGGATCAAGATGCCCAAGAGGGGGGGTGAATTGGGCTAATTCTAAATTCTCTTGCAATAAACAAATCCTACGGATAGCCCAATTAACCCCTTGTGCCTAGAAAAGTGTTTATATCAAACTAATGCACAACAACCTAGCAACCTAAGTTCCAAACTTACTCTAGCAAGCAATTCTATGGATGTACAAACAAGTATTGAATTGCTCAAAGTAAATGCTCAAAGTAAGTGCTCAAAGTAAATAGAGAGAGAAAGGAACGCGGCGATGTTTTGCCGAGGTATCGGAGAGTCGCCACTCCCCACTAGTCCTCGTTGGAGCACCCGCGCAAGGGTGTAGCTCCCCCTTGATCCGCGCAAGGATCAAGTGCTCTTTACAGGTTGATTCTTCGACACTCCGTTGCGGCGAATCACCCAAAGCCGCTCACAACTTGAGTTGGGTCACCCACAAGCTCCGCCGGGTGAACACCAAACTCCCAATCACCACCAAGCCATCTAGGTGATGGCGATCACCAAGAGTAACAAGCACGAACTCTCACTTGACCACGCGAAGCCTAATGAGAAGATGGATGCACACTTTTGCTACTCTTGATTTGCTAGTGAGGCTACTCTCTTGGATTCTCAAATCACAAACACCTCACTAGGACCTTGCTCTTCTTGGCACTCACAAACGTGTTTCTCAGCTGTTGGAATGAGCAAAAGATGCTCCACTCACGAGTGGACCTTCTATTTATAAGCCAGCCTAAAAAACGAACCGTTATGAGCTTCTACGGGACGACCGGACGCTCCGATCGTGATGACCGGACGCTTCGGTCAGTTCAACCCACGAGCCAGTATTAAAGAGTCGACCGGACGATGGCAGGGTCCGGTCAGCACTGACCGGACGCGTCCGGTCGCATAAAACCCTTACTGGAACCTTATTGGACTCGACCGGACGCTGAGCCCTCAGGGTCCGGTCAGCACTGACCGGACGCGTCCGGTCACTCTTTCCCAAGTCTAGACCCTTACTGGAGTCGACCGGACGCTGGCCCTCAGCGTCCGGTCACATGACCTTCCAGCGTTCGGTCACACCAGACTTGTTCACCTCAGTCAAATGAACTGACCGGACCCTGCGGCCAGCGTCCGGTCAGTGTTTGACCCTCCATTCACTTCCAACTTTCGAACATATGTGAATGAAGTTTGCTCCAAAGGATCTTAGGCATTCATAGGAGCTACCTAGAGCTAGTTTTAACAAGTGTGCACCACACCTAACTCACTAGACTCAACTAGGTCAAGCTACCCATTCATACCCCCCTTCATAGTACGGCCAAAGGAAAAAACAAAGTCCTAAACTACTCTAAGTGTCTCTCCAACTCCAATTGACACTTAGAACTAGTTATCCTTAACCTTGTCGTCCGTCCTTTGAAAACCGAAACGATTTCCATCATAGGGGCATGATAACCTCGATTGCCCAATCGATCTCCATTACCATGACCTAACTTAATTGCCTCTGCAAAACACACGTTAGTCATAGTAACTTTGTATTGACATTAATCACCGAAATCCAACTAGGGGCCTAGATGCTTTCAATCTCCCCCTTTTTGGTGATTGATGACAATACCACCTCGAGTATGTTATGGAGTGAGGTTTTTGACGGGCTTGGTTCATATAAGCTTTTGTCAATAAGAACAAAAGAGTTAGTCAAGCTTATATGACCCAAGCCAACACAATGTACTCAAAGGATATGAATTAAGCATGAGTACAAATAACAAAGCTCATTTGCTTCAAAATATAAACGCGGAAGCAATAGCAAATGAGCATTACCCAAGTGATATGACATATAGATAAAGCAAAGTAGAAGTCACACATGTCAAATATCACAACCACGTAGATAGCACTATCACATATATATAATAGTATGCATGAAAGTAAACACACGAATGCTTAAGTAATAGTGTATCACACAAATAAAACTCCAAATGTATATAATAAGCTAATACTAGATAACTAGCTCCCCCTAAAGCTCGCTCCCCCTGAGTCTACATACTCAAAACCCTCTCCCCCTTTGGCGTCAAACACCAAAACCTAAGGGTCAGTCGGCGGGGCTGCAGCGGACGAGTCGGGCGCTGAAGTACGTGGAGCAAGATGGAACTGGGCGCCATCATCATCTGACCCTAAGCTCTGAACTGACTGACCCTCTGAAGCAGGAAGTGTCGCTGAAGCGGTCTGGGTCTGAGCTGGGGCTGGTGCTGCCTATGACGCTGCAAGTATGTCTGTCGTAGGATCTGACGAGGCAACAGACGAGGGGAGCCTCTAAGTAGTCATGATAGCTGGAGCTACAGTAGATGGACCGGCAGTATGCATGTGAGGCGGAGTAGGCATACCGGTCAACTCGCTGAAGGATGCTCCAAGACTCCTAGAAACTGACGTCTCAGGCACGAATAGCGAGGAAGACTGCTTTGGTGAGAAACCCGTGTGATAAGGAGTGAACTGCGGGGCTACACCAGGTGAAGCTAACCACTAGGACACCTGTACAGGAGGTGAAGTAAACTGAGCTGGAGGCTGTCCCTGACTCTGGAGCCCGATGGGCTGTACTGCTGGAGTCGTCGAAGTGGTAGGAGGCTGTGCAAGCTGGGGCAAAGGCTGTGGCAGTGGGACCCCAATAGCTGTCACTACATGCTGCATGAATCCCATGAGCTGCTGCTGCATAAGTAACTGCTGGTGCTGAAGGAGCTGCTGCTGACGCTGGAACTCGTCCTGTTGAGCCTGAAACTGTGCGAAGTTTGTAGCTATCTCCTGTGCCTGTCGTGTCTGATCCTGCTGCATCCGCTCAAGAATAGCAATGAGAGCGGGGTCTGTCTGTGGAGCAGGTGGAGCAGAACTGGAGCTACCTGCCTCTGCATCATGTCTGCGTGGAGGCATCTGAGGTATAGGCTGGTAGTCGTCGTCAGAGCTGTCACTGTACTCACTCACCTCCTGCTGTGCCTCTAGCTCCTCCTCCTCAGTGGTTGCAATCCCTCTGATGATCTCATCCTGCTGAGCTGCAGACTCTGGCACGTCGGGGCGATGACTAGGCTGACTGGGTGCCTGAGGAGTGGCGTGTCTGATCCTCTGTGACAGGTTGTAAGCCGGGAACTCTGTAGTGGCACCTGTATACTCATCCATCATGCCAGGGGGTTTATCAAGCACAACCCTACGGATGAGGAACGTGATCCAGTGAGCATAGGGAAGCTGCCTGCGACCCTTGAATCCCTCAGCTATAGTATCCTCCATCTCTGAAAGAAGGAGGTCCCAGATGTCAAACACTGTCATCTGCATGATGGCATTGAGAAGCCAGAGCTGTAAGCGAGTCAGGCCCTCCCTGTATCCCAACCTGGGAAGCAGTGTCCTCCTGATGATGGCCTCTAGTATCCTCGCTGTAGGAGTCAAGTCACTGGGGTTCCTGCTCGACCCCTCTCCAAACAGCTCCTTGAAGCAATGCCGCACTAAATCTGTAGGGGGCACCTGCCCTCCATGAGGACACCTGGGAGGCTCCTGATGTCCATAGCACACCTCATGCATCTTTACAGGCTGCTCCTGTAGCCTCAGTATCTCCCTGGCTCTGCCACTAGTCACTCTGTAGTCTTTGCCTTTGAAAGTAAAGTGAATGAATCTGTGATGAGGATCAATGTAGAGCGAGGCATAAAACTGACGGACCCAAGATGGTACATAAATGCCCGTCCGTCCAATCAAATCTGTCAGTCCTGGCAAATATGATAAGTATTGCCGAATGCTTTCTCCGGCTGCTGCCATAATGGACTCTATCTGACAGACCCTCTGCGATCTGAACACTGCCCCACTGTTAAGGTATGCATTGTAGAAATCCTCATGCAGTGGCGTGTAGAACCCCTCAGCTGCTCTCTCATCCCTCCTCAGAGGAAACCAAACCTCAAACTCAACAAGCCGCAGCTGCTGAACCTGCCTGGCTGTAGCGGCCCTCAAGTCGAGGTGAACCACTAGAGGCGGACCCTGTGGTCTGGGCGGAGGGCGTGAACCCCTGCGCTGTGTAACTGGCCTCGGTGGAACTGTAGCACTGGTACGACTCGAGCGGCATAGCTGAGGTGCCGGCTCGGTCTCCTGACTCTCCTGAGTCTCCTGGGCTGGCTGAGGCTCTGCTGGTGGGGGCTGCTGCTGTGTTGACGGACCCTCCTCAATGGCGACCCGTCGTCCTGCAAACATGGCAGTCCCAGCTGGACTACCGTGACGACGCTCAACCTCCTCAATCGCAGCTCTGACTGCGGGTGAAACTGGCTGATCTGCAATGACAACTCCGCTGCGTGTACCACCTCTCTCGGCACGCTCTGCGGCCTCTGCAACAGCTGCTGCTCTCGCTGTCTCTGCATCGGGGTACTTGCGCTTCTTGGATGTCAGCTACTTGGTTGACTTGCCCTTAGATCCGGCTGGCTGGCGAGGCGGGGGCCTCCGATCATCATCACCTGGGCCACCACCAACATTCTTGGTGCGAGCCATCTGAACTGACAAGATGGTGAACTGTCGCTGATGAAGATCAACTGTCAAACTGCCGCTTTCGAGGCTTGGCCTCGATCCTTACTCGCGAGCTTGGCTCCGAGTTGACTGCCAACTGCCAGACCAAACACAACAGAACCGACTCGCTGCACGATAGAATAGATAGATATACAAATAAATACCATATTGCTAATAGATGTGAAACCCTAATAGAGAAAGCAATGTAGATGCGAATTTGAATCGAGTGGCTTTCTACCTGACGATCAGCGATCCGAGAAGAGATAAGATATCACGCGGGGGATTCTCGGAACCGGGCTAGGGTTAGGTCAAACGCCCTAAATGCAATGGGGAATCAGTGCGTTTAGAATTTGATCTAGGTCACAATTTGAGATCAAGAGTGAAGCACAAGACTTGCCATACCAATCAATGGGAGGAAAGGGCAAGAGCACTTGGCGAAGACCGGCAGCCTTGGCAACGATTGACCAGCGGGCTTGGGCACGAGGAGGCCGGCGAGGTGCTGAGCAGGCGAGGTGGCGCGCGGTGCTCCGAGATGAGCTGGCGCGGGGCTCGGAGGCGCGCTAGGCCGGGGCGCGAGGCTCGGCTGCGGGCTCGGGGAGGCTGCGGCGGCACGGCTAGGCAGAGGCACGGAGGCGCGGGCGCGAGGTGAGGCGCGAGAAGGCGGCGGCGCAACAGTGCGGCGGCTCGGGCTGCGGCGGCGACTTGGGCGTGGGTCACGGCGGCGCTGGTTAGGTCAAGGAAGAAAAACTCGAAGGCCTGGATAAATAATCCCCCAAACCGTGACAGGAAAGGAAACGGGGAAAAGAGACCTGAAGTCGCGCGAGATCCACTGACCGGACGCTCCGGTGGTAGCAACCGGACGCTACCACCCAGCGTCCGGTCGATTCCAGAGAGGTCCAAATCCTCTGAAATCGTGACCGGACGCGTCCGGTGGTCCATGACCGGACGTAGGCAGGGTCCGGTCAGTACAACTTGATCATCCTTCGATCGACCGGACGCTGAACTCTTCCTGACCGGACGCACAGATGCAGCGTCCGGTCACTCCTTCAACAGCAGTTCACCTCCTGTGAACTGACCGGACGCTGGACAGCAGCGTCCGGTGCAGCGTCCGGTGCACCTTTTCCAGCAATCCTTCAACATTCCTTCGCGCTACCTGTTCCCAATCAAGTCCCAACTTGAATAAGATCCAAATAAACACCAATTGGGACTGATGTGAGTGACCTCTCTCAAACCCTCATATTTTTCAAAATATTTTGCCTTAGGCTATAATTCTTTTTAAGAAAATAGGCAACAAGAGGACAAATGGAACAAAACGACAAAACAACATTCATGCATATGTAATACTTGTAAGTAAATCTAGTTGCTTGTCAAGTTTGATCCAAGGTTAAGCTTCTTCACACGCTTTTCGGCGGTTATCTTAACCATGTTAGACAAGCCCTATATGCATTGCCACAAATTAAACATGTTGTATATTACAATGAATGCAAGGGACAACACAAGCTCAATTTTTAGTGAAGTTACTAAAATCAAGTACATTGAGCTCATTCCGCAATCTACAAAATGTAGCTTCATCAAGCGGTTTAGTGAAGATATCCGCTAATTGATCTTCGGATCTTACACCTTCTAGTGATATATCATTTTTAGCTACATGATCTCTTAGAAAGTGATGGCGGATATCTATATGCTTGGTGCGAGAGTGTTGAACCGGATTATTTGCAAGTTTTACCGCACTTTCATTGTCGCACAGAAGAGGTACTTTCTCTAGAACTACTCCATAGTCTAGTAAAGTTTGTTTCATGTATAATATTTGTGCACAACAAACACCCGCGGCAATGTATTCTGCTTCGGCGGTGGACAAAGCCACACTATTTTGTTTCTTGGAGGACCAAGACACAAGTGATCTACCAAGCAAATGACACCCTCCGGATGTGCTCTTTCTATCAACTTTGCATCCGGCGTAGTCCGAATCGGAATAGCCAATTAATTCAAATAAAGCTCCTTTGGGATACCAAAGGCCAATGCTTGGTGTGTGCTTAAGATACCTAAGGATTCTTTTTATGGCAATTAAATGTGTTTCCTTAGGACTAGCTTGAAATCTAGCACACATGCACACACTAAACATGATGTCGGGCCTAGATGCGGTTAAATATAACAAGCTACCAATCATGGAATGGTAGAGAGTTTGATCAACCGAGTTACCTCCCTCATCTAGGTCGAGATGTCCATTGGTGGGCATTGGAGTCTTGATTGGCTTACATTCATCCATCTTGAATCTCTTGAGAAGATCTTTTGTGTATTTCTCTTGAGAGATGAAGATGCCTTCTTTCATTTGCTTGATTTAAAAGCCAAGAAAGAATGTAAGCTCACCAATCATTGACATCTCGAACTCCTTAGACATCAATTCACCAAATTCTTTGCATGTGTCTTCATTTGATGATCCAAAGATGATATCATCAACATATACTTGACAAATGAAGATATGCCCATCAAGCTTCTTGGTGAATAGTGTGGTGTCGACCTTCCCAATGGTGAAGCCCTTCTCAATAAGGAAATCCCAAAGGCGCTCATACCAAGCTCTTGGGGCTTGCTTAAGCCCATATAGTGCCTTGGACAACCTATAAACATGATTAGGATATCTAGGGTCTTCAAACCCAGGAGGTTGATCAACATAGACTAGTTCATTAATAAAGCCATTTAAGAATGCACTTTTCACATCCATTTGATATAGTTTCATTTCATGATGTGATGCATATGCAAGAAGGATACGGATGGCTTCTAATCTTGCAACCGGTGCAAAGGTTTCTCCAAAATCTAAACCTTCAACTTAAGAGAACCCCTTTGCTACTAGTCTTGCCTTGTTCCTCACAACAACACCTTGATCATCTTGCTTGTTGCGGAACACCCACTTCGTTCTAATGACTCTTGCACCTTTTGGTCGCTCTTCAAGATTCCAAACTTCATTGCGAGTGAAGTTGTTCAACTCTTCATGCATGGCATTGATCCAATCCGGATCTTTGAGAGCTTCTTCTACCTTGGTAGGCTCATAGCAAGAGACAAAAGAGTGATGAGCAATAAATGAGGTAAGTTTTTGAGATCGAGTCATCACCCCCTTTGTTGGACTCTCTATGATGAGATCTTGTGGATGATCTTATAGGAGAGGTGTATTTCTTCTATTGACCACTTGAGGAGGAGGTTGTGGAGCATCAACATCTTGTGCTTGTACCATCATTTGCTCATGGGAGATATGAGTATCTTCATTTTCTACTCTCCCAACTTTTTTACCATCTTGTGGTACATTTGATGAAGAAGGTTGGTTAATGACTTGTACATCATCTTCATCATCTTTTGGCTTGATGTCTCCCACCGGAATATTCTTCATAGCCTCCCTCAATGGTTCATCACCTACATCATCAAGATTCTCATGTGCTCCTTGGGAGCCGTTAGATTCATCAAATTCCACATCATATGTTTCTTCAACCAAGCCGGTGGCATGATTAAATACTCTATATGCTCTGGACTTCAATGAGTAACCAACAAGAAAACCTATATCACAACGCCTTTGAAACTTCCCTAGGTGTTGCCGCTTCTTGTAGATGTAGCACTTGCAACCAAACACCCTAAAGAAGGAGACGTCCGGCTTCTTCCCATTGAGCAACTCATATGGTGTCTTGACAAGGAACTTTTGTAGAAATAGGCGGTTGGATGCATAACATGCGGTGTTGATTGCTTCCACCCATAGAGCTTCGGGGGTGTTGTACTCATCTAGCATTGTCCTTGCAAGAGTGATCAAAGTCCGGTTCTTCCTCTCAACTACACCATTTTGTTGAGGAGTATAGGTTGTGGAGACTTCATGTTTGATTCCAACTTCATCACAATAAGCTTCTATGTTTGTGTTGTCAAACTCTTTGCCATTGTCACTTCTTATCTTCTTGAGCTTCACTTCAAATTCATTTTGAGCTCTCTTGGCAAACTTCTTGAAACAAGATGCAACTTTGGATTTGTCATGAAGGAAGAACACCCATGTATATCTTGAATAGTCATCCACAATCACAAGACAATAGAGATTTCCTCCCAAACTCTTGTATGTTGTTGGTCCAAATAAATCCATGTGTAGGAGTTCTAGCACTCTTGTGGTTGACATGAAAGCTTTGGTTGGATGAGTGTTTGCAACTTGCTTGCCGGCTTGACATGCACTACAAAGCTTGTCCTTCTCAAACTTCACATCCTTCAATCCTCTCACCAAATCATTCTTCATAAGCTTCTTGAGTGAGCTCATCCCAACATGAGCAAGTCTTCTATGCCATAGCCACCCAAGTGTTGTTTTGGTGAATAGGCAAGTCTTCAAGTTTGCATCTTCGGAGGTGAAGTCAACTAGATATAAGTTGTTGTATCTAAATCCATTGAATATCACTTGCTTGTCATCTACCTTGGATACAACAACCTTCTTCTCGGTGAATAAACATTGAAAGCCAAGATCACACAATTGCCCAACGGATAGCAAGTTGAAGCTCAATGAGGCAACATAGAGCACATTGGAGATGGAATGATCATTTGATATTGCCACTTTGCCCAATCCTTTAACCTTGCCCTTTGAATTATCTCCAAATGTTATTTTCTCTTGACCATCTATCTCTTCATCTAGTGAGGTGAACATATGAGGATCACTGGTCATATATTGAGTGCAACCACTATCAATAACCCAATGACTTCCACCGGTCTTGTAGTTCACCTACACACAAGAGATTCAAGCTTTAGGGATCCAAGCTTGTTGAGGGCCCTTCACCTTCTCAACAAGTGACTTAGCCACCCAAATTTTCTTAGGCCTACTCTTGTTGGGGGGACCTAAGAACATGACTTTCATCTTTCCACTTGAATCTTTTCTAAGCATGTAGTGAGCATTAAAAGCAAAGGGTCTAGCATGCTTGGGCAAGGGTTGTGGTGGTGGAGTTTGACACTCATGAGCAAAGTGGTCTTCTTGTCCACACTCAAAACATCTCTTTGGCTTTGGCTTTGGCTTTGATTGTTGGTGTTGAGCTTGAGCCTTCTTCTTCTCTACACTTGCCATATATCCAATGCCACTTCTATCCATCTTCATGATGGTATTCATGAGTAGCTCACTTTGGAGATGCTTGCCTTTAGCAAACTTGCTCAATCCCACCTTGAGATGCTCTTTCTCCATCTTGAGCTTCTTATTCTCTTCCTTGAGAATATCATTGTTCTTCTCCTCCTTGAGTTTCTTGATTTCTTCTTTTAGCTTCTCATTCTCAAGGATCACCTCTTTGTCATGATCAAGAGTTTCTAGCACAATGGTGTTGTGACTTTTCATCTCTTCAAGATCTTTCATGAGCTTCTCATTGTCACTCTTGAGCTTGACAAACTCATCATAGTCATTGCACTCAACCACTTGCTTGCCCTTGCTACTAGATCCATGCTCAATGCTTTCATCAATTAAATCATCACATGAGGTAGCTATATCAATCTTAACAACATGGTTAGTAGCATCATGTGGCTCATTTGGTAAGAATTCTTGTGCAATAATAAGGGTATCATAATTGATCTTTAGAGTTGCATATTCATCTTTTAGCTTATTGTGACTAGTGATAAGCTCATTGTGCACCCACTCAAGTTTATCATTTTTATCTTTAAGCTCTTTCTTAGAAGATTTGAGCTCCTTGAGTTTGGATGATATAGAATCATTTGTTTCTTTGAGCTCATCATTAGCTTTTTCTAATGTATCACACTTAGCTAAGAGTGAATCATTTTTAGCATCAAGTTTTTCATTTGTAGCTCTACTCTTTCTAATGATCTTAGTATATTTTCTTAGTATTTTGACAAGATCATCATAAGTAGGTGAGTCATCATCATCGCTATCACTATCATCATCACTAGCATGTTCATCATCACTACTATCATCACTCTTAGTTACCTTGCGTTCACCTTTGGCCATAAGGCATAGGTGTGTTGAGGATGATGGAGATGGTGGTGGTGAAGATGCAAGATCAATAGCAATGGCGGCCACCTTTTCATCGTCACTATCATCATCGGATGATCCACTTGATGAATCAATGTCCGTGAGCCAATCACCGACAATATAGGCCTTGCCACTCTTCTTCTTCTTGTTGAACTCCCTCTTTTTGCCATCTCTCTTCTTGTATGGCTTGTTCTTCTTCTTTTCATCTTCATCACTTGAATCATCTTTCTTGCCCTTGTTCTTGAACTTGTCTTTCTTGGGCTTTGTGCATTGATGAGCTAGATGACCAAGTTCACCACAATTGTAGCAATCCATCTCGGAGATTGGCTTTCTTCTTGAGCTAGTGAAGAACTTCTTCTTCTTGCCATCAAACTTGATGCCACTCTTGTTTAGCTTTTTTAGCATCTTGGTGGTCTTCTTCACCATGAGGGCAAGGCTTTCTTCATCATCTTCATCACTTGAGCTCTCATACTCAAGTCTTGCTTTGCCCTTGTCTTGGCTAGCTTTGAATGCTAGGTCCTTCTCTTTCTTCTTTGTAGAGGAGAGCCATCTTGTGGTGTGATGTGCATGTACATCTCATGAGCATTGATCTTTCCCAAGATTTGTGTCGGTGTAGCGGCGGAAAGATCACCTTGATGTAGCACGGTCACAATGTGCCCATATTTGTCAATGGGGAGGACACTCAAGATTTTTCTCACAACATCGGATGGTGACATTTGAGTGAGTCCAAGCCCATTGACTTCCTCTACAAGAACATTTAATTGAGAATACATCTCATTAGCACTTTCTTTGGGAAACATCTCAAAAGAATTTAGCTTTTTAATCACAAGATGATAGCGTTCCTCACGCTCACTCTTGGTTCCCTCATGGAGCGCACAAACGTCTGACCATAGAGCATGGGCGTCTTTGTGGTTCCTTACACGATTGAACACCTCTTTGCAAAGGCCTCTAAAAATGGTGTTGCGAGCCTTTGCATTCCATTTCTCATAATTCACTTCATCGCCTTGAAGTTGTGCGGCATTCCTAGGTGCGGGGAACCCTTGAGAGGCGGCTCTAAGAATTCCAACATCTAGAGCTTCTAAGTATGCCTCCATGCGGATTTTCCAATATGGAAAATCATCTCCCTCAAAGATAGGAGGAGGTCCATCCCCGTGAGACATCTTGCTCTAAGCGATTAAGCTTAAAAACGTGAGCATGAGGCTCTGATACCAATTGAAAGGATCAAGATGCCCAAGAGGGGGGGTGAATTGGGCTAATTCTAAATTCTCTTGCAATAAACAAATCCTACGGATAGCCCAATTAACCCCTTGTGCCTAGAAAAGTGTTTATATCAAACTAATGCACAACAACCTAGCAACCTAAGTTCCAAACTTACTCTAGCAAGCAATTCTATGGATGTACAAACAAGTATTGAATTGCTCAAAGTAAATGCTCAAAGTAAGTGCTCAAAGTAAATAGAGAGAGAAAGGAACGCGGCGATGTTTTGCCGAGGTATCGGAGAGTCGTCACTCCCCACTAGTCCTCGTTGGAGCACCCATGCAAGGGTGTAGCTCCCCCTTGATCCGCGCAAGGATCAAGTGCTCTTTACGGGTTGATTCTTCGACACTCCGTCGCGGCGAATCACCCAAAGCCGCTCACAACTTGAGTTGGGTCACCCACAAGCTCCGCCGGGTGAACACCAAACTCCCAATCACCACCAAGCCGTCTAGGTGATGGCGATCACCAAGAGTAACAAGCACGAACTCTCACTTGACCACGCGAAGCCTAATGAGAAGATGGATGTACACTTTTGCTACTCTTGATTTGCTAGTGAGGCTACTCTCTTGGATTCTCAAATCACAAACACCTCACTAGGACCTTGCTCTTCTTGGCACTCACAAACGTGTTTCTCAGCTGTTGGAATGAGCAAAAGATGCTCCACTCATGAGTGGACCTTCTATTTATAAGCCAGCCTGAAAAACGAACCGTTATGAGCTTCTGCGGGACGACCGGACGCTTCGGTCAGTTCAACCCGCGAGCCAGTATTAAAGAGTCGACCGGACGCTGGCAGGGTCCGGTCAGCACTGACTGGACGCGTCCGGTCGCATAAAACCCTTACTGGAACCTTACTGGACTCGATCGGACGCTGAGCCCTTAGGGTCCGGTCAGCACTGACCGGACGCGTCCGGTCACTCTTTCCCAAGTCTGGACCCTTACTGGAGTCGACCGGACGCTGGACCTCAGCGTCTGGTCACATGACCTTCCAGCGTCTGGTCACACCAGACTTGTTCACCTCAGTCAAATGAACTGACCGGACCCTGCGGCCAGCGTCCGGTTGCACCAGAGCCAGCGTCCGGTCAGTGTTTGACCCTCCATTCACTTCCAACTTTCGAACATATGTGAATGAAGTTTGCTCCAAAGGATCTTAGGCATTCATAGGAGCTACCTAGAGCTAGTTTTAACAAGTGTGCACCACACCTAACTCACTAGACTCAACTAGGTCAAGCTACCCATTCATACCCCCCTTCATAGTACGGCCAAAGGAAAAAACAAAGTCCTAAACTACTCTAAGTGTCTCTCCAACTCCAATTGACACTTAGAACTAGTTATCCTTAACCTTGTCGTCCGTTCTTTGAAAACCGAAACGATTTCCATCGTAGGGGCATGATAACCTCGATTGCCCAATCGATCTCCATTACCATGACCTAACTTAATTGCCTCTGCAAAACACACGTTAGTCATAGTAACTTTGTATTGACATTAATCACTGAAATCCAACTAGGGGCCTAGATGCTTTCACTTGGTTAGTCCCCTAAGTCGATAGATGTCGAATGTTGTAATAAGCTGGCCCAATCTGATCAACTGAAAACCCATGAAACACCTCTTTCATGGTGTTGTGGAATGTATTCAAGAAAACTTTATTATGATTCGACATGGCATCATGAATAGAGTTGTTTATAGCTTCTATGAAGAAACGCCTATCTTCGGCTTCATTTGCAACTATCTGCCCATGCAACAGAACTCTCGGTAGTGGATATTTCTGAACAATTATATTGTCACGTGTCTTGGTGTAGGACAACAAACACTTGTTCTGAAATTCCTCTATGGCCTTGCTGATGACATCTTTATCTCCATCAGGTAGGCCTTCATATGGCACCATAAGGATGTCATTGTTGTTGTAAGCCGCCATGACGATTGTGGGGTCCCACCGGGCATGCCAAATCGTGTGTCGGCATGAAAATGCATTGACACACGGCAAACTGGAAGGATCTGTTTGATGGAGCTAGAGATCCGCTTGGCTTCAACGCAGGGGTAACCGATCCTATGAATTCCTCCCGAGACATGCTAGTCGATTTGACCCTACAATTGATAAGAAGAGAAAGTTTATCAATAATTTAAGGTGGAACATGTCGGTCTTTGCCTAGACAGTTCCAAGTGTGCCGCTTCGGGAGCAGTCAGACGTTAAAATCGACTAAATAGCCGATACGCACAGAAATCGGTTGTTATGGACAGTAAAGCTTATGGATCACGATTAGTTTTATGTTAATAAGTACAATGCCCGTAGACGTAAATGAGATCATTAGCTAGATGGATATTACCAATATAAATCATTGAGCCGATGAATCTAAATCAAGAAAAAGATATAGCATGCAAACAAATCAACTGTCTAATACCAATGGGTCTACAAACGCTGTGAATCTAATATGTTACCATCAACAGTGAGGTTCGACCAGATCAATGGTAGCTATAATGATAATAACAAACTAAAACCGAAGAATCCATTAAACCATCTATACTTCGACATGCTTTTCGAAAGACATGCTATGCGTGAAGGCTCAGATGAATCTGCTGAAATAGCTGATTTAGGTGAAAAGAGACTACAGCGTATGAACAATTGACTATTTCATATGGACAAACCTATGGACTCGTCAGATTTAACCGACTATCTCTAACAATGGGGTTTGACCGGATCGATGCAGCCGTGATAAAGACAATAGATCAAACCCTTAAAGTACACAGACCTATTCACGCTTATCAGAATCATGGACACACACTGTAGGCATTCAAGCATAGGCGATCGGCTATTTAGCCGATGCAAACATAGCATACAGTTAAGGTCATGCATAATTGAGAACAAATCTACTAACTAGCATCCTCCAAATCTATAGTGCCATCAGTGGGGATCGACCGGATCGTTACAGCCATAATAGCGAACTATAGACTAGATTTAACTAACCAGCAAACCTCTTCAAGATCATACACGCCTTAACCGCGTACTATGCATGATCAAGATTGAAGTAGAACAACCGATGAAAGATAACCCATCGCTCAGAGTAAGAAACATCGTGTTCTAATAAAGCAAACAATGGACTGAAAGCATATAAGGCCGATCTAAATTGATCTTGACCGCGCAGATTGATGTTGCTGCAAACTAATAACAATGAAAACATCAGCAAGACCGGTAACTTAATGAATCTACCTGAAGGACACCACCTTTAGATAGAGCCGATAACTTGACCTTCATCTAGTTCGAGCAGTGGAGGTCGATCAGATCGATGCAACCGTACTTGAACTAGACAAGAGTCGATAACTAGCTTATACTAAAGTTCGTAGTGGAGGTCGACCGGATCGATGCAGCCGTACAAACCAAAGTATAAACCATGATGGTACTTACAGACAAGCCGAAGGTCAGCCAGACCGATGCAGCCCTGCTCGCTGAAGAACTCACCGAGATCTACTCTACTCCTACTCCTAAGGGTTGGCTGGAGCCAAAAAGGTAAATTGTATTTGATTGATTGGATGTCTTTTTACAATAGCCGAGGTCCAAAATTTATATCCAAAGCCTAAACATGAATCCTACTCAAGTATGACTTATTATAATCTTTGGTATAAAAGAAAACATTCCTATCTTAAGATAACTTGGACCCTAATCTTTCCCTTTTTGTAGAGTCCAATATGTATTTCCTGATGCCAACCATAGCTCATTATCATTATCTATTGACGTCGTTCAAAGAGAGCCGATTCCAGTATTGCATCTGAATCAGCTGATATCGATCCTTATGCAATCGATTCCTTGATTGGCATAATTTTGGAAGCTTCGAGTTCCCGTGTTCTTCCTCCCAAATTTTGGTGTAAACAGTAGATCCTGACGAAGGCCTCGATCATGGTCCCCCCGATCGACAGGGAACCACTTCTGCTCTACATTGCGTCCACCATGCAAGTGGTCAGCGTCGCCCTGGTGGCAGAACAAGAAGAAGAGGGACACGCCCTCAAAGTGTAGCGTCCCGTGTACTTCATTAGCGAGGTCTTATCTGATTCTAAGACTCGCTACCCCCAAATCCAAAAACTCATGTACGCCATCCTTATCGCTAAGAGGAAGTTGCGTCACTACTTTGAATCGCATCCAGTGACGGTCATGATGTCCTTCCCTCTCGATGAGGTCATCCAAAGTTGGGATGCCACAGGAAGAATCGTGAAGTGGGCACTCGAGCTGATGGGTCAGGGCATTTCATATGCCCCTCAGACAGCCATCAAGTCCTAAGTACTGGCTGATTTCATTGCAGAGTGGACCGAGATCCAAATGCCACTAGCAATTGTCGACCAAGAGTACTGGATGATGTACTTCGATGGATCACTGATGAAGAAAGGCGCCAGCATGGGGCTGGTCTTTGTTTCACCCCTTAGGATACACATGAGGTACATGGTTCACATCCATTTCCCCTCCTCCAACAATGTGGCCGAGTATGAGGCACTCATCAATGGCCTGCACATCGCCATCGAGTTGGGTATCCGATGGCTTGATGTCTGGGGCAACTCCTAGCTGCTCATCGACCAAGTCATGAAGGAGTCAAGCTGGCACAATGCCAAGATGGCCGCGTATTGCTAAGAAGTCCGCCAGCTGGAGGACAAGTTCAACGGTCTTGAGCTCAAACACATCCTGAGGCATCTTAATGAGGCAGTCGACACGCTAGCAAAAACAGCATCTGGCCAAGAGCCGGTGCTAACGGGCGTCTTCGCCAGCGATCAGTACAAACCCACGGTCTGCTACGAGGAGCCAGAACAGATCGGTGATGGGCTGCCTACCCTGGGCTTGAGGGCTAACTAGCCAATGGCTCCATTCGACCCTGAAGTCATGGAGCTTGATGAGGATCCAACGATAGAGCCTGACCCTCTAACCGACTAAAGGATGCCTTACCTCAACTACCTCCTCCATGAGGCGCTACCGGCGGACAAAACGGAGGTTCGGTGGCTCGCGTATCACGCCAAGTCCTTTGTCATTATTGAGGGTGAGCTCCACAGGTGAATCCACACTAGGATCCTGCAACGCTACATCCCCATCAAACAAGGGAAGCATTCGCTGAGTGATATCCATGATGGGTTCTATGGGCACCATGTCAAGCCTTGGACCCTGGTCAGAAATGTGATCCGACAAGGCTTTTACTGGCCGACCACAGTAGCTAACGCTGAACAGATTGTGCGCACCTATGAAAGGTGTCAATACTTTGCTCGGCAGACCCACATGTCGGCCCAAGCACTCTCAATGATCCCCATCACATGGTCGTTCGTGGTCTGAGGGTGCTCGGGGGCTATACGCACTTGCTTGTCATCGTAGACAAGTTTACAAAGTGGATAGAGGCTCGACCGATCTCCGTAATCAAGTCTAAGAAAGCCGTGTTGTTCTTCCTTGACATCGTCCATCGCTTTAGAGTCCCAAACTCCATTATCATGGACAACAACACGTAGTTCACTGGGAAAAAGTTCCTCTGGTTCTGTGATGAATACCACATCCACATCGATTGGGCCGTCGTGGCGCACCCCCACACAAATGGGCAGGTTGAGCGCGCAAACAGCATGGTCCTACAAGGCCTCAAGCCTAGGATCTTTAATCGATTGAATAAGTTTGGCAGATGATGGGTTGTAGAGCTTCCTACGGTGCTCTAGAGCCTAAGGACAACCCCAAGCCAGGCCACCGGCTACATTCCATTCATCATGGTCTATGGTTCCGAGGCTATCCTCTCGACCGACCTCGATTATGGAGCACTAAGGGTCAGGGCGTATGATGAATAGGGAGCTAAGGCATCCCTCGAGGATGTCATGGACCAGCTATATGAAACGCATAATGTTGCCCACCTCTGCTCGGCCAAGTACCAGCAAACGTTGCGCCGGTACCATAGCCGTCGAGTGAGGGGTCGGGCCTCAAACGTCAGGGACCTAGTGCTTAGCCTCATCCATAGCAACAAGAACCGCCACAATCTCTCTCCCCCATGGGAGGGACCATACGTCATCATGGAGGTGCTTTGACTAGGCATCTATAAGCTCAAGACCATCAACGGCAAAGTCTTCATCAATGCCTGGAACATCGAACAACTACGTCACTTTTATCCCTAATTTACGCACACTTTCTCTTATTGGTTTTGCTATTGACTCCTTGATCTTTAGTGACACCCGACCCTAGCAACGGCAAGGAGCTTAGGACCATCGACGGTGAAGTCTTCGTCAATATCTAGAATATCGAACAGCTATGTCGCTTTTACCCCTACTTTACGCATGCTTTCTCTTATCGGTTTCGCTATCGACTCCTCAATCTTTATTCTTTAGTGACACCCGACCTCAGCAACGATAAGGGGCTCAGGACCATAGACGGTGAAGTCTTTGTCAATGCCTAGAACATCGAATAGCTACATTGCTTTTACTCTTAATTTACGCACGCTTTCTCTTATCGGTCTTGTTATCGACTCCTCGATCTTTAGTGACACCTGACCCCAGCAACAGTAAGGGGCTAGGCCTCACTTAGGGGCTGATAAGAGCATATCTATCTGGTAAACATTCTCTATGCTCAACCCTTTCTCATGTTAAGATCTAGAAGCAAGGGTTGCAGAAACAAACGCTGAGTAAAACTAGTTGAACCGCAAGAAACCTACGCCCCAGCGGCTACGGCATTTTTGCTCACCAGCATGATCAGAGTTTTTGATCGCACCCCGAGCTTTTTAGCTTTAACTATGAAAAGAGTTGGAACACATTAAGGAGTATATCTATTTAGTAGACATTCTCTGTGCCCGACCCTTTCTCATGTTAAGATCTAGAAGCAAGGGGTGTAGGAACGAACGCTAAGTAAAACTGGTTGGACTGCAAGAAACCTATGCCCCAGCGGCTATGGCGTTTTTGCTCACCAGCGTGATCAGAGTTTTTTCACCCGCACCCTGAGCTTTACAACTTTAATGATGGAAACAGTTAAAATGCATTAACCTTTTTATACAAAAAGGAGAGAAGAGCTAAAAAACTGTTTGGCCATAACGAAATTTAAGAGCTTGTCCACTTATTACAAGTTCGCCTCCTGGCTTATCTACCGAACTAATTTTTTGGGGGGATGATCTCATCCTCTATCTCGGCAGGTAAGTCCTGTGCCAGAGGGACAACCTCCTTCTTGGTGTCATCTAGCTTAGCATCGGTATAGATAGGCGAGAGAACCATCATAGGTATGTTGGGATATGAAGCTAAAAACTCTCCTATGGCCCACTTAGGCCTAGGAGTTTGAAGGTTGGCCCTCTGACGGGTTCACAGCCGCTCTAGGGCACCCTTAGAGTGAGGGGTGGAAAGGGATGGGCCCACTAGCGGCTAGTACCTAGGTGCATGAGCGTCACGGGCATCCTGACCCACGTTCGAGTCTTGGTCGGTTTCCAGTCCATGGTTTTTCCTCGAAGAAAGGCAACGAGCCCTTGGGACCGGTCGAATGGACCCGAGAACTATATGGATTGGCCACTGAGAATCTAGAGTCAGTCACCAGCTGACCCATGTTGGACCCCCATGAACAGGAAACCAGGGCCCCAATCGAACTAGGCCATTAACTGCTCACCAAGCACCATGTTTCATCCATTGAGGGAAAACATGGCACGGCTTAGCCCATCCGTTTTATCGGAAAAATGTTTGAGGGATGACGATCACAAAGACGAGCCAACCCTCGATCGGACCCCTACAACGTGTGGGGGCTTGAGGGAAGTTGGACTCGCAAAGAGACCGAATGCGCAGTCGTAGGACAATGGCTCGGACCCCAGGGAGGGGCACGTATAAAAACTAAGAATAACGTTTCTGAAACAAAAAACACTTTCTCTTACCAGTTTCGCCATCGTCTCCTCAATCTCTAGTGAAACCTAACCCTGGCAACGACAAGGGGTCGGGCCTTACTCAGGGGCTGATAAGGGTATATATATCCTTTCTAAAATTGTCGCCGTGCCTAACCTTTTCTCATGTTAAAAACCTAGAGGCAAGGTTTGCGGAAACAAATGCTGAGTAAAACTGGTCGGACTGCAAGAAACCTACGCCCCAGCAGCTATGGCACTCTTGCTTACCAGCATGATTAGAGTTTTTTGCCCACACCTCGAGCTCTATGGTCTTAACAACAGGAAGGGGTAGAACACATTACCCCTTTTTACACATAAAAATGGAGAAAGAACAAATTTGTTCAACCGAAACAAAAGAACAAGCTTGCTTAAATGAAACAAAATGGTCGGAACTTGTCTGCTTATTACAAATGCGCCGCTTGACCTATCTGACTAAACTCACCCCTTGGGGGATGATTTCATCTTCTATTTTGGTAGAAAGGTCATGCGCTATGGGGGCCACCTCCTTCTCAATGTTGTCCAGCTCGACGTCGGTATAGACGGGCGTGAAGCCTTGGCTCATTGTCGCCAAATTGATGTTCTCGCAATGAGAATAGGTGATCGTGAATGATCGATGAATGCCAAAGTGAAGTGCATCCCTTGCCATATCACATGCCCAGTCGATGATCTGGGTGGCATGAACCGCGAGCGAGCTTATCTCCTGCTCTAGGGCCAGCTCGAGCTCATCACAGACTAGCAAGACGCCGACACATAGGTTGTTGTGTTCATTGCACTCCTTCTGGAGGGTGTCCTTCACCTCGTTGAACTCTTTCTCTAGGCCATGGCTCTTCACCACCTCTAACCCGAGCTTATCATCGAGACCTGCCCAAGTCACGTACCGACCCTGTCAAAAGGCTTACCATGGATTCCAGGGTGAAAGACAATAAGGGAAACTGGAGACTTACCGTTCACATCTGCCTGAAGCTTGCGCACCTCATCGTGTTGTCAGGTCACCTTGGCCTCTAGGCATCAGACCTCTTCTTGGCGCTGACCGACCTCCATAGCAAGCTTGGCGGACATGCCCTTGGCTGCAACCTTCAAGCCCCTCTCCCCCTTGAGCTCATTCTCAAGGTGGTCGATCCACTACTGAGCGTCGGCACACTCCTGGTGAGCCAGGTCAATCCTCATGCGGAGCTCCTCTATGGCCCAGAGCAAATCATCTCACTCCTTTTATAGCTGCTCGGCCTATATGGCGTCCATGTGCACCCTATCGATCAGGGCCACGAGCTTCTCCTCGGCCTCACGGGTGTCGTCGCGAGCATCCTTCTCCCTCACTCAGAGGTCGACCACCTCCTGGGTGGTAGGGACAATCTCAGCCACCTCCTGATAGGCGTCAGCGAGCTATGTGGCTAGCCCCTCACTCCGCCGCGTCTCCTTAGCAAGGAACTAGGACTTGTTCTGACTGTGGGCCATAAGGATCTACAAAGAAGACAAGACTTAGAGGCACAAAAAGAGAACATGAGGGTCAGAAGCAAGGTCATATCATACCTAGCCAACCAGGGCAACAATGTCATGCATCGAGCTCAGCATGGTGGTCATGGCGTGAATAGCGTCCCTAACCTCCGTGTGGATGCTCCCCCATTCCCTCTCCTCTGTTGCGTCATCGAGGGCAGACACCCGGACCGGAGACCAGGATGTCCACACGCTGACCTCAAGCGGCGCCGACCTCTCTTGTGGCGGCAGCTCCTCTAGAGCGGCTCCTCTAGCGATAGACGGGGCAGGTGACGTGGACATGAAGGCCTACTCTATCGCCACATCCACGAATGATGCCTCAAGTGCGCCCCCTTCCGTCCACCCCATCGTAGACATGGTAAGCTGCATGGACGACGGCTCTGGCTGTGCCGCCTCTGCCTAAGACATTGAAGACACGACCAGCCGCACCGCACCCGCCACGGGCACCCCAGACGTGCCCTCCTCCGCCTGCTCTCCCATAACATGGCCATCGGCTGCGCCTCCCTGGTCGACACCATGGCCACCCTGACACCACTCACACTCACCACCAGCGTGGCACCAGCCAGCTCCTAACGTGTTTGTTAGAGGAGGATCTTTTTGTGGCAGAACCGCCTAATCTAATGCCTCACAGGAGTGCTTGTCTTCCATTAGACACTAAGCACTCGAGGGAGAACACTAAATTACTCGGTTCCGTCGGGCACACCCCAGGGGAGAACCCGAAAATCCACATTTTTACCACCAGAATCACAAATGAGAGAATAAAGCTTACATCATTCGTAACCATTTCTTACATCACTTTTAATACAACATCAGAGTATAATATTTATTAATATAACAGCGGAATAAAATCATATTATCAGAGTTATAAACAATTTAATTTAACAGCGGAATAGAAACATGTGAACAGAGTTACAGCGGAAATAAACATCTATTAATGACATGGGGAAGTATTGATATATATAGACTACGGCAACAAATTATGAAACTTTCATTTATAAAAGTATTTGGTGAGAGTTATAAATAACAACTACGATCGCAGCGTAAAGGAAATCCTCTCTGAGCCCACCAGGAGGAATCCACACACAAAGGTCAGCTCAAGCGTCCACCTGTTACCTGCAACAGGGGGAATAAAACCCTGAGTACTCAATTGTACTCAGCAAGACTTACCCGATAGGAGAAAAGAAAAGACTCCAAGGATATGCAAGGCTATCTGGTTTGTAGGTTGCATTTGCAGAAAGCATTACTAAGCATGCGTCCTTATATTTGATTTTTAATAATAGCCGCATTGGTTCATTAACTAACTATTCTATGTAAGCACCTGTGCTACTTTCAAGCAAGTGGTAAGCAATCAGATTTCCTTTTCCATCTTCCATCTTTCATCTTCAGTTCTTACTACGATGCTAAACCGTAGACAAGCCGTACCGGATTTCCCGGCGATTCGCGAATCAATGCCCCCAGCTGGGTACCCCGAAAACACACGCCCCGCTTGTACCCCAGGCACAAGCAGGACCAACCCATCACTCTCCTGTCCCGGGTGTCCAGGTCCCCGTCCAAACTGGGACTCCAAGCCCCCGCCCCTAAGTCCCGGACTCAGTGCGGTGCAAGGACCTCCTCCACCAAAATAAAACCCTGACAGTCGGTCCGGAAAGAGCCGGATCCGCGACAAGAGAGCAACAAGCTTTCCAAGCGCCCATACACAAGTATGTGCTCGGGATAATAAGTCTGTGACCTGCCTAGAGTCATATGCACGATCGGTCCTTAATCGACCAGACAGGGAGAAACGGTGTAACCAAGTTATGACCCGCCTCCGCGGCGACACAACTTCTTACACCCACCAATACCCAAACCATATCCCTGTCCGGTCACCATTTTCCTTTCCACCATTTTATATATTCCAAGGGACAATCATATAGTAACATATTTCCTATATCTCGCGAATGACCGGCAATCACTCGACTTCTACCGGAGTCCTATAGCATAGCAATCTACACGATCCTGTCATACTAGTAAGACTCATATGGTAAAGATATATATGCAAGTGGTTTCATTCAACTCCTTAAAACTTAATGCACAAATATAATTTAAACTGCAGAAAGTAGGGGTTATGCACCGGGGCTTGCCTGGGAAAAATATAATCAGAAGTTAGCTTTCCATCATGGCGACATGATCTCCAAAAGCACCATTTCTCCAGCAACTCCCGACAACTCCGTGATCCACCGACGTCCCTATTATGATATGCAATGTAATGCCATGCAAAAATATAATTAATTGACTGCAATCGTGACTCGTATAAATACGCTTTACGTTTCTCAAGTGAACGAGCTAGTTCTAACGACGACCATATTTAGGCTCATATACACGTTGTCGAATAAGACGTTATTTCCCAACGATTATTTTAGTTATATAAACCAACGGTGTTTCTTTATTCCTATCTATCGATTTAAGTGTTATTCGAAACAGAGCATCATTAGCTACCTAGCAAACTAATTATTATTGAGCTATAAAATTTACAGTGGGTAGATTATAATATTAGTAGTTTACTGTCAAATTTTTAGAGTCAACACTATTAATAATTTCCCACGGAAATTCCTACAAGTTCCCCTTTAACCCTATTAAGCATTTTTTTAAAATAATTAGGGCAACCCTAAAAACATACGAAACCTAGGCGCACAAAATACCCTATCGGATAGACCGTGATTTAAAAACTCAACGGAACTGGTTTGGCATTTTTATAATTTTGCTACACCTTATTTCCAATTTTTGAAGAGCACTGATTCAACAAAATAACCGACAAACCTATAAACCGAAACAGGCCGAACGGCCTAGCTCGGCCCGCAGGCGCGCGCGGCCAGCCAGCCCAGCGTAGGCGCGACGGCCCAGCAGCGAGGCGCGCGACCGGCCCAGCAGGCGGCAATGACCGGCCAGCCCAGCTGCAGGCATCAGGCCGGCCCAGTCAGCGGATGGTGCAGCATTTTTGCAAAACGACCCCTGAGCTTTTTCTAAATCACGTCGCGGTACAACCAATACTATTCTGATGGCTCACGTATTTGTAGTAAAGACCTCTGTATAAAACATTCGCTTGGATTTATACCCTTGACTTCGTCTTCTTCACATGGGGAAGCAGTGGAGCATCGCCCGACGGGCACGGCCGGCCAACTCCCAGCCACCAACGCACACGCCGGTGGGGGACGACGGCGCGGGATAGCGACAAGCCACGGTGCGGCCGGGCACTGCGGCACGGGCGCTGGGGAGCAGCGGCCCAGCGCGGGACCGGGGCGCGGGCACAAGGGGCGCTGCGGCTCGGGCGTGCCTTCACGTGCGGTGACCGGCGCACAGTAGCGAGGCCGAGGGGCGCGCGCGAGGAGGAAGAAGAAGGGGTGCCGGCTCACGGGAAGACGGAAGGAGCCACGGCGTCACGAGCGCGCTGCGAGGGAGGCAAGGCCAGGGCGTCGCGGTGGTGCGGAGATGGAGCGGCGCTGCTCGGCGAGCGGGAGAAGCGCGGCAGCACTCCAGGGCGCGGTAGTCGCGGCTGGCGAGACGGCTCGGAACGGCGTGCTCGCGCGCTGAAGAGGCAGCGGGGCACGGTGCCTGGCCACGGCGGTGGACCGAGGCGGAGGGGAAGGAGAGGGGAATGGCGCTGCTGGCACAAGCAATGGGGGCACGGTCGCGCTTGGCACGGGCAGAGCAGCGCTGCTGCGCAGCAGGCCCAGCGCAGGGCGTGAGGAGCTCGGCTGGTTGCGAGCGCCGGCGCGCAGGATGACAGCGCGGTGGAGCGAGGCGAGGTACGACCACACGCGGTAAAATGGCCCGAGGAGGCACAGCGACGGCGGCCTGGCCGAGCAAGCAAACCGAGAGAGAGCGGGGAGGGAAAATGCCTTTTTTCAGCAGTGAGGGCTCGGCTGCGGCGCTGTAAATGCGCGCTGGCCGCTGGTGCTCTAAAAAGGGGTAGCGTCGTACGTGCCAGAGGACGGACGCGGAGACAGGACGAGACGGCGTGGCGTGGCCGGCAGGAGTGGCAGCCTGGTGGAGAAAATAAAGAACGGCAGCAGCACCTCCTCCACAGACACGGTCACAGTGATGAAGAGGATGGAAACATGAAAGAGACTGACATGATTGAAAGAAAGACAGCCAGAGAGGAACAGTAAGAAGGAGACAGCAGCAGCTCTGTGACTGACGCCCAGAAGTAGGAAAGTTAACATGCATCCGCTGTAAAACGTCTAAGCCTACATCGGTAGAATGAGTGCAACCATGGCATATTAAAATAAAAGAAGAAAACTTGATGGGGCTCTCAGTTGCTTTAGTTGCTTGTCGGTCACGTGTGTATATATATATATATATATATATATATATATATATATATATATATATATATATATATATATATATATATATATATATATATATATATATATATATACGGTTTACTACTTTAGTCAAATTGCAACGTCTAGGCGCAGGAAAATTTCAGCAAGCTCAAATTTAAATTTGATTCAAAAGCTATATATACATATATATGTGTATATCGTGCTATTTATTAATGGACTTTATTTTATTTATAAACGTTGCTTTTCATGCTTAATCTAATAGAACGAACCGTTTGCCATCGATTGACCCGAATTGCCGTTCGACGTTCCTAAATATTTCTATGCCCGGCGTTATTTAACTGGAGCGTTTACTTGATTCCGTGAAACTAAGTCACACAGGATTCGCGTATCGCGTCGAATACGTTTTATATCAAAAATCCGAGAAAACTCGTTTCAAAATTTTGACTTAGGCCTAAATCGCGGTGCTAAATAAGCTCGTAACACCAGGGGTGTTACAACCAACCCCCCTTAAAAAGAATCTCGTCCCGAGATTCAAAACTAGAAGCAGAAAAGGGGAAACGCGATTACATTCCGTAGGTCAGGGATTACACGAAAGATTACACGACTTTGAATACTAAACCCACACAGGGATCTAGGGATACATGGTTAAGAGCAACTTGGTACAACCGAGATCTAATCCAGAAGTCGAGATAGACGAGGACAATGGAGAAACAACAAGATAATGATTATCCAAAACATGGCGTAGCACCAACAGATCCAGAAACAGTCGACTGAGAAGTAAAACATCGTGAACCCTAAGATTGACTACCAAAGGGAGCTTGAACTTCTTCGATGAATCGGATCCTTTCTTCTTCTTAGATCACACCATCACCTCAGACAGGCGAACCTAGCTTCACAACGTCGAATGAATTTCGTAGCTCTGCTGTGAATGTGAGAGGAAGGTGGATGAAGAAGAAGAACAAGGACCAAGGGTATTTATAGTGGAGAATGGAGCTGGGAAGCAACACACCGGAGGTGGAGGTGGCGTGAATGGGATACACAGACGGTGCATGCTGAGGAGATAAGATCGAAAACATGGTGCGCTTCCTGTGCGAGCGGCGGAGGGGAAAATAAAGGAGAGTAGAGGGGGTCCGCTCAACGAGGTAGGCGTACAGGCGACCATGTTCACAAAAGAAGAAAAGGGGGAGGGGAAGGGGGGGGGGGGTCCGGTACGGGGAACGACGGTGCGGGGCAGAGAGCCGACCGGACGCCAGGAAAGGAAAAGTGCACAAGGACGGCGAGCACTGCACGATGTCGCGGTCACGCGAAAACAGGACGATAATGGACCCGACATCGACGGCGTTCGCAGGGCACGCAGCGAAATAAATCGGCATGCGTAGCATGGTCAACTAAGCACAGGGCTTGGGACAAAACGTCCACTCTGACTTTTATAACTACTCCCGACTATCCACTGCTGACCTTCCTTGACCACATCCATCTTTTCTGTAAACCCAGATCATGTCGTACTTCCTTTCTCCAAACCATCTCCTTTTTACCTTGAAAGACACTTTTGCATCCCATTATGGATTTCCCGTTTGAACACCTGAACATTTTCAAGGAGAAAACTTTAAAACAAAATAGTACGGTGGTGTAACTTGGTAAAGGTACTTGGTTAACAACCTCGATACCAGCGCGTGCCGAGCAGCGTCACATGTGGCAGCTGTTCCACAGGGAGCCCTCGGTTTCGTCGCGGCACCATAAACTTTTAACCAAGCAACTATCACCAACTTACATGCCATGAAGGCAGTGGGGTCATAGACCACAGAGTAAGGGGTATCGCAAGGGAAAAATTCAAACAACAAAGTTTTCCCTCCACAACAAGGGACAAGGAATTTAAATCCAACGACGGATTTGTTTTAAAAAGATTCAAGTGTTCTGTTGGGACATCCAAAGTTAGTCGATACAGTGTCCAATAACATCCAATCACGGCTGATCTGCTTGGCATCTGAATGACAACTTCTCTTGTAACCCGCTTAATATCGCCCTTGAAAACTTGGAGCACGCCGAACGAGGCTTTAAAGTAAATGAACGCAATAAACACAGCGAAATAATTAAAATGCACGTTCCAACGATCTTATGCGGGTACAACGTACAGGCATTTAGGCTCCTGTTCCCGACACAGCATTCACCTACGATCGAACGATCTCAACAACTCCGAAGGACGAACAGCAGACAAGAGTACAATACTGGGGGATAGGGATGAAAAACACTACTACTACTACGGGCACAACGTCCCAAGGCAACTAGTCTACATCCTCGCGGGGCAACGGCTGAGTGAGAGGAACCAAGGGCTCTTCATCTGACACTTCCGAGGGTGGAGGTGCGGGCGGTGCTATAACACCAGTTCTTCTTCTTTCTGGCGGGTGGAGAGGGATCCCTTCCAAGATCGGGGCATCCTGCCTTCCATCAACCAGCGACCTCCGCCTGGTCCTAGTGAACAGATAGGCCTCACCCAGCTGATGGACATGCCGATCTTCAGCCTCCTTCAGAGATTCCTCCATGGTGGCCTCTCGGCTCTCAGCAGCTGCAACGCTGGCATGCGCTTCGGCGAGCTGCACCTGGAGCATCCGGTTGAAGACCTCGGCTTCCTCGGCGCGCCGAAGGCACGCCCTCAGCTCCAAGGCTTGCCGGTCATACTGCTCATCTAGAGCGAGCAGGTATGTGGTCAAGTGCACCATGGTGGGACTGTCCTCTTGCACATCCCGCCCTTGCAAAGCCTCCATGCGAGCCCTCCATGCCCGCCGGTTCCTATCCAAAGGTGGAAAGAACCGCATGGGGGTACGGGCAATGGGCTCCTCATAGATCTGGCAGAGGTACCGTAAGGCTTTGCGGGCCACAACCTGGTAGGTGTCGGTGAAGCTAAACCCGGTTGCGGTCACACTCCAGGCTTCGGTGAGGTTAGGGAACTCTTCACTCTTCCCGATGTAGACTGTAACCTCACACCGCTCGGTGCCATGCTCCTCATACTCACGGCCCTCATACTCAGGGCAATCATTGACTCCGAGCTTTTGCAGGGTGGCATGCAGGATTTTGGGAAACCCCTCAACATTCAGGCAGTAGGTGCTAACCCAGGCTCCTGCCATCTCTGGCGGTGGTTGCAAGGAAGGCTAAGTGAAAGGCTGGCTCAAAGGAGAAGCTAAGCGAGCTAAAGTCCGCTGAGTGGTGGTACCAATGGCTAAGCCAGGTTCTACTTATAAAGGCGGAGCGTTCAGTGGTCCTAGCGCGGTTCACCAGGGTTCCCGCGCGAGATCACTATGGCGAATCGACCAAATTTCACGCGTTGGAGGCGAGCGATGTGCGATGCCATTACTGACTAGTACGACTGCAGGGCAAGGGTCCAACAAGAGCGCAGAAAGGGGTACAGAGAGACGTGGGTCACGACCGACGCGAACCACGGGCGAACACGAAACACGAAGCCACAGTTCAGACCTAACTCTAGAATAGGACGAGACAGTCATGCACAAGACGACATGCGTGACACCTAGGGATGGCGTATCTGCAAGTAATACGAGTACTACAATGCATAGGCAAGATATGCATGAATGCACGTCCTATACGTCCTTTCACTGTTGCCACATATAGGGCAACCGTTCTTAAAGTTTTGGCACATCGTTCTCTTCCTGTAACTAGCCGATACTATCGGAATATGCTCGAGTCAGTGTACCTGCAGAAACTTGATTAACCCTATCTAAGTCAGCTGAGTGCCATCTATCCTGGATACATAACCATAGTAATAGGGCTACTTATATAACTTCGCATACAAACGCTCTAACTTTTTGCAACAATGGGTTGTCAAATTTTAGTTCAGAAAAGGTTTTCGAAGCTTTATTTCCTCATTTATGCTCTGATACCACCTGTGGCAGAACCGCCTAATCTAATGCCTCACAGGAGTGCTTGTCTTCTATTAGACACTAAGCACTCGAGGGAGAACACTAAATTACTCGGTTCCGTCGGGCACACCCCAGGGGAGAACCCGAAAATCCACATTTTTACCACCAGAATCACAAATGAGAGAATAAAGCTTACATCATTCGTAACCATTTCTTACATCACTTTTAATACAACATCAGAGTATAATATTTATTAATATAACAGCGGAATAAAATCATATTATCAGAGTTATAAACAATTTAATTTAACAGCGGAATAGAAACATGTGAACAGAGTTACAGCGGAAATAAACATCTATTAATGACATGGGGAAGTATTGATATATATAGACTACGGCAACAAATTATGAAACTTTCATTTATAAAAGTATTTGGTGAGAGTTATAAATAACAACTACGATCGCAGCGTAAAGGAAATCCTCTCTGAGCCCACCAGGAGGAATCCACACACAAAGGTCAGCTCAAGCGTCCACCTGTTACCTGCAACAGGGGGAATAAAACCCTGAGTACTCAATTGTACTCAGCAAGACTTACCCGATAGGAGAAAAGAAAAGACTCCAAGGATATGCAAGGCTATCTGGTTTGTAGGTTGCATTTGCAGAAAGCATTACTAAGCATGCGTCCTTATATTTGATTTTTAATAATAGCCGCATTGGTTCATTAACTAACTATTCTATGTAAGCACCTGTGCTACTTTCAAGCAAGTGGTAAGCAATCAGATTTCCTTTTCCATCTTCCATCTTTCATCTTCAGTTCTTACTACGATGCTAAACCGTAGACAAGCCGTACCGGATTTCCCGGCGATTCGCGAATCAATGCCCCCAGCTGGGTACCCCGAAAACACACGCCCCGCTTGTACCCCAGGCACAAGCAGGACCAACCCATCACTCTCCTGTCCCGGGTGTCCAGGTCCCCGTCCAAACTGGGACTCCAAGCCCCCGCCCCTAAGTCCCGGACTCAGTGCGGTGCAAGGACCTCCTCCACCAAAATAAAACCCTGACAGTCGGTCCGGAAAGAGCCGGATCCGCGACAAGAGAGCAACAAGCTTTCCAAGCGCCCATACACAAGTATGTGCTCGGGATAATAAGTCTGTGACCTGCCTAGAGTCATATGCACGATCGGTCCTTAATCGACCAGACAGGGAGAAACGGTGTAACCAAGTTATGACCCGCCTCCGCGGCGACACAACTTCTTACACCCACCAATACCCAAACCATATCCCTGTCCGGTCACCATTTTCCTTTCCACCATTTTATATATTCCAAGGGACAATCATATAGTAACATATTTCCTATATCTCGCGAATGACCGGCAATCACTCGACTTCTACCGGAGTCCTATAGCATAGCAATCTACACGATCCTGTCATACTAGTAAGACTCATATGGTAAAGATATATATGCAAGTGGTTTCATTCAACTCCTTAAAACTTAATGCACAAATATAATTTAAACTGCAGAAAGTAGGGGTTATGCACCGGGGCTTGCCTGGGAAAAATATAATCAGAAGTTAGCTTTCCATCATGGCGACATGATCTCCAAAAGCACCATTTCTCCAGCAACTCCCGACAACTCCGTGATCCACCGACGTCCCTATTATGATATGCAATGTAATGCCATGCAAAAATATAATTAATTGACTGCAATCGTGACTCGTATAAATACGCTTTACGTTTCTCAAGTGAACGAGCTAGTTCTAACGACGACCATATTTAGGCTCATATACACGTTGTCGAATAAGACGTTATTTCCCAACGATTATTTTAGTTATATAAACCAACGGTGTTTCTTTATTCCTATCTATCGATTTAAGTGTTATTCGAAACAGAGCATCATTAGCTACCTAGCAAACTAATTATTATTGAGCTATAAAATTTACAGTGGGTAGATTATAATATTAGTAGTTTACTGTCAAATTTTTAGAGTCAACACTATTAATAATTTCCCACGGAAATTCCTACAAGTTCCCCTTTAACCCTATTAAGCATTTTTTTAAAATAATTAGGGCAACCCTAAAAACATACGAAACCTAGGCGCACAAAATACCCTATCGGATAGACCGTGATTTAAAAACTCAACGGAACTGGTTTGGCATTTTTATAATTTTGCTACACCTTATTTCCAATTTTTGAAGAGCACTGATTCAACAAAATAACCGACAAACCTATAAACCGAAACAGGCCGAACGGCCTAGCTCGGCCCGCAGGCGCGCGCGGCCAGCCAGCCCAGCGTAGGCGCGACGGCCCAGCAGCGAGGCGCGCGACCGGCCCAGCAGGCGGCAATGACCGGCCAGCCCAGCTGCAGGCATCAGGCCGGCCCAGTCAGCGGATGGTGCAGCATTTTTGCAAAACGACCCCTGAGCTTTTTCTAAATCACGTCGCGGTACAACCAATACTATTCTGATGGCTCACGTATTTGTAGTAAAGACCTCTGTATAAAACATTCGCTTGGATTTATACCCTTGACTTCGTCTTCTTCACATGGGGAAGCAGTGGAGCATCGCCCGACGGGCACGGCCGGCCAACTCCCAGCCACCAACGCACACGCCGGTGGGGGACGACGGCGCGGGATAGCGACAAGCCACGGTGCGGCCGGGCACTGCGGCACGGGCGCTGGGGAGCAGCGGCCCAGCGCGGGACCGGGGCGCTGCGGCTCGGGCGTGCCTTCACGTGCGGTGACCGGCGCACAGTAGCGAGGCCGAGGGGCGCGCGCGAGGAGGAAGAAGAAGGGGTGCCGGCTCACGGGAAGACGGAAGGAGCCACGGCGTCACGAGCGCGCTGCGAGGGAGGCAAGGCCAGGGCGTCGCGGTGGTGCGGAGATGGAGCGGCGCTGCTCGGCGAGCGGGAGAAGCGCGGCAGCACTCCAGGGCGCGGTAGTCGCGGCTGGCGAGACGGCTCGGAACGGCGTGCTCGCGCGCTGAAGAGGCAGCGGGGCACGGTGCCTGGCCACGGCGGTGGACCGAGGCGGAGGGGAAGGAGAGGGGAATGGCGCTGCTGGCACAAGCAATGGGGGCACGGTCGCGCTTGGCACGGGCAGAGCAGCGCTGCTGCGCAGCAGGCCCAGCGCAGGGCGTGAGGAGCTCGGCTGGTTGCGAGCGCCGGCGCGCAGGATGACAGCGCGGTGGAGCGAGGCGAGGTACGACCACACGCGGTAAAATGGCCCGAGGAGGCACAGCGACGGCGGCCTGGCCGAGCAAGCAAACCGAGAGAGAGCGGGGAGGGAAAATGCCTTTTTTCAGCAGTGAGGGCTCGGCTGCGGCGCTGTAAATGCGCGCTGGCCGCTGGTGCTCTAAAAAGGGGTAGCGTCGTACGTGCCAGAGGACGGACGCGGAGACAGGACGAGACGGCGTGGCGTGGCCGGCAGGAGTGGCAGCCTGGTGGAGAAAATAAAGAACGGCAGCAGCACCTCCTCCACAGACACGGTCACAGTGATGAAGAGGATGGAAACATGAAAGAGACTGACATGATTGAAAGAAAGACAGCCAGAGAGGAACAGTAAGAAGGAGACAGCAGCAGCTCTGTGACTGACGCCCAGAAGTAGGAAAGTTAACATGCATCCGCTGTAAAACGTCTAAGCCTACATCGGTAGAATGAGTGCAACCATGGCATATTAAAATAAAAGAAGAAAACTTGATGGGGCTCTCAGTTGCTTTAGTTGCTTGTCGGTCACGTGTATATATATATATATATATATATATATATATATATATATATATATATATATATATATATATATATATATATATATATATATATATATATATATATACGGTTTACTACTTTAGTCAAATTGCAACGTCTAGGCGCAGGAAAATTTCAGCAAGCTCAAATTTAAATTTGATTCAAAAGCTATATATATACATATATATGTGTATATCGTGCTATTTATTAATGGACTTTATTTTATTTATAAACGTTGCTTTTCATGCTTAATCTAATAGAACGAACCGTTTGCCATCGATTGACCCGAATTGCCGTTCGACGTTCCTAAATATTTCTATGCCCGGCGTTATTTAACTGGAGCGTTTACTTGATTCCGTGAAACTAAGTCACACAGGATTCGCGTATCGCGTCGAATACGTTTTATATCAAAAATCCGAGAAAACTCGTTTCAAAATTTTGACTTAGGCCTAAATCGCGGTGCTAAATAAGCTCGTAACACCAGAGGTGTTACACTTTTTTAGAGAAAGCCATAGGAGAGTCCCACGTCCTCCGACACTGCAAGCGACATGACGGTCAGTTCATGGCAAAAATTTGTTAGGACAAAAGGACAAAAAAACTCTTGAATCGCCCTGATGCCATCATGCGAGGACATTTTAGGGCCAGCTTGCTCGACCCCAGCTGCTCCTCATCGTCATATTATCGCTTCGAGCCCTCCCTCAGCTCGGAGGGCTCAAACGAATCAGAACGGCCGCCTCCGGAGGCGCCACCGAGGGCTCGGACGGAGCGGGGCGACCTATTTCCGCTGGCTCCGAGGCCACCGTCAAAGGCCCAGATGAGGTGAGTCGCCCTAATTCCACCGGTTCCGAGGACACCGTCGAAGGTCTCGACGGGGCGGGGCGTTTGATTTCGCTGGCTCCGGGGGTGCGTCCACCCCCTCCCGTGTAACACCCTTGGTGTTACACAGTGAATCACTTGCTAAAACATATTATGAGCATCATACTTAAGTGATATTGCATGTGGTGTGATGGATAGGTAAAGCATTGTGACATAAACATGTCGTAAAAATGGAAAACAAAAAGTTAATTCACTATTTATAAAGTTAGCAAGTAGAGATGTTAACTAATTTTTATTGAACAAAAATGCTATAAAACGTATATGTGACACCTTAATAAAGTTTGAATTACATATTTTGTAGAAGATAGTGCAAATTTTGTTTTAACCAGATAATAACGCTAACTAACATTTCTAATAGCTTGGAAATCGAATTTGAAGCAAATCCAACTCAAGACTTAGTCAATTTCTTAAGTCTGAAAATAGATTGACAAAGCTATGTCTGGTAATTTATTCTATAAAAATTGAGTTTAGGAGTGGTGTCGTTCTTTAGCAATTGTTGATAGAGGTGCCCTCTTTAAAGTAGTGAAGGTGGTTTGGGGATTGGATCAACTGTGTAGTTGTTTCGAACGCTTTAAAATCCAAGCACATTGTGTTCTCGGGCTGTTTTTCCCGGCTAGACGTGATCACCATGCCGAGCGGCCTCGACGTCGTGGCGCTCAGTGCGCGCAAGAGCGCACGTGGCCATGCACTGTCCTGCCAGAGCTGCCCGCGATCTGGCCGCATCACTGAGCGCCTTGGGCTATTGCCGCGTGGAGCTATGGCTGCCCGACTCGCCACGTCGCGCTGCCCCCGCTTGCTGCCATTGCCGCGAGTTGCTATTGTCCTCTGTGTCGCACCATGACAACATCGCTGCCGCTAATGTCACATCACTACGCTGCACCACTGGCCCACCTAGACGCTGCACGCATGAGGCTAAACCGCCGTCGCCATGCCATTTATGGCACTGCGGTGCGTGGGCCACGTCGACCTCAAATGCATGTCGTCAGCTAGTGCCGGCCATGGTCACTCCAATCACGTCAACCATGTCCCACCAAGCAAGCATAGGCCGAGCCTTGACTGCATCCCCACTATCTCCCACCCCTTCCATGTCCTCTTCTTTGTTGCCGTCATCGAGCCATGCCAGCCCGCCTGCATGCGAGAAGCCATCCCCCATCAATTCCATGTGCATGTGCCTATGCTCTCACATCCTCTCACTACCTGCCCCCACCCATACTTGAATCGTGCAAGGCCAAGCTCCAATTTAGAGCTTCGCCCCACCACTACGCCATGAAGACCCGTCACCACCCTCACCGTGGCTAGCTCCTCAACATCTTGAGCCAAATTAGTTGCACCACTAGCCCCACCAAGAACCCCTCCTCATTGTGTGCAACTAAGTCGCACCTTTTGAAAGCTCTAGTTTGGTTTTGATAAATTGATGAAACCCTAAGTGCTAACCTAGTTTATCAAGTGATCATGAGATAGGTAGCACACTTCAAGTGGAGAAGCTAATAAAGATCATAACATGACAATGGTGATGGCATGGCGATGATCAAGGGCTTAAACTTGAAAAGAAGAAAGAGAAAAACAAAAAGCTCAAGGCAAAGGTATAACTTGTAGGAGCTATTTTGTTTTGGTGATCAAGACATTTAGAGAGTGTGATCACATTTAGGTTTGATAGCCATACTATTAAGAGGGGTGGAACTCATATCGGAATGCGGTTATCAAAGTGCCACTAGATGCTCTAACTCATTGCATATG
Source organism: Miscanthus floridulus (assembly GCF_019320115.1). Classification (NCBI taxonomy): domain Eukaryota; kingdom Viridiplantae; phylum Streptophyta; class Magnoliopsida; order Poales; family Poaceae; genus Miscanthus; species Miscanthus floridulus. Next base: position 133,342,235 of record NC_089582.1, on the reverse strand, counting down.
CATTTAGGATCTAGTGGAGTGCTAACACCCTTGAAAATATTTGTGAAAATATGCTAACACATGTGCACAAGGTGATACACTTGGTAGTTAGCACATTTGAACAAGGGTGAAGAAGACAGAGGAGATGCCAGCGTCGGTCAAGTGACCGGACGCTGGATCTAAATGCACAGAAAGCTGACTACCTGCGTCCGGTCGTGCTGACTTGGCGGTATAGTGGCTAGGGTACTCCACCAGACGCTGGGCTATGTCTGGTCGAGGTGGACCGGACGCGTCCGGTCGAAGAAAAACAGATTTAGACCCTTACTGTACTCGACCGGACGCTGAGGCTACAGCGTCCGGTCAGTTTTGCCAGAGCGTCCGGTCAGCTTCGTAGCCGTTGAAATCTGAAGAACAGTGTTTGAAGCTAGTGTCACGTGGCATCCATCAGTGGACCAGACGCTGAGTCCAGGGTCCGGTCAGTATGACCGGAGCGTCCGGTCAGAGCGCAGTGTACCTAGTGAAGGGGTACAACGGCTCTATTTCATGGGGGCTTCTATTTAAGCCCCATGGCCGGCTTTGGCTCACATCTTTGGCCATTTTCATTAACATAGCAACCTTGTGAGCTAAGCCAAGGTCCTCCCACTCATCTCCATCATTGATTCATCATCATAGTGAGATTGGGAGTGAATCCAAGTGCATTGCTTGAGTGATTGCATCTAAAGGCACTTGGTGTTCATGTTTCGCTGCGAATTTCGCTTGTTACTCTTGGTGGTTGCCGCCACCTAGATGGCTTGGAGCAGCGAGGATCGTTGAGCAGAGGGTGGTGATTGTCTCCGGCTCCGATCGTGGTGATTGTGAGGGGTTCTTGACCTTTCCCCGGCGGAGAGTCAAAAGGTACTCTAGTGGATTGCTTATGGCTTGTGTGATCCTCATCTTGTGTTGGTTGTGCGGCACCCTATTGAGGGTTTGGCGTGTGAAGCCAATTAGCGCATGAACCTCCAAGTGAGTGAATCGCCACAACGAGAACTAGCTTGCCAGCAAGCAAGTGAACCTCAGTAAAAATCATTGTGTTCATCATTGATTCCGAGGTGATTGGTCTTCTTTGTTATTCATCCTTGTGATTGATTGACTCATTCATCTACATGGCGGTATAATCTTCTTGATCACTCTCTTTACTTTACCCCAAATTAGTTGACAAGCTCTTTAGTGTAGCTAGTTGGGAGAGCTTGCTTGCTTGGTTGGTGTGGCTCTTTAGTTAGCCTTTGAGAGCACACTAACATAGGGTAGTGTCATAGCTCTTGTATGAATCGACACTATCTAAACTAGAATTGTGGTAGGTGGCTTGCATTTTGAGTAGGCTAGCGCAACACTTGCTTCGCCTCATAATTGTCTAACCATTTTGTTAAGTGTTGTTGTAGAAATTTTATTAGGCTATTCACCCCCCCCTCTAGCCATTAGGACCTTTCAAGTGGTATCAGAGCCGAGGTTACCGTTATTTGAGGCTTAACAACCTTCGGTGTTAAAATGGCTCAAATCAACAACACCAAGAAGCCACCCCAATTTGATGGCTCCAATTATCCCTATTGGAAGGCCAAGATGACAACTTATATCAAGTCAATCAATAGGAAGGTTTGGAAGGTGGTAGAAACAAAAATTGAGAATAAAGATCCAAAGAATCCTACCGCGGCCGAAGAAGTACTTCTCCAAAACAATGATATTGCTCTAAGTGCTATTCATGATGCAATTGATGAAAGAACATTTGAGCAAATCAAAAATATTGAGATGGCTCATGAAGCTTGGAAGAAATTGGAAGAATCATTTGAGGGTACTCAAGCCGTGAAGGGTGCAAAGGCATATATTCTCAAAGAGAAGTTTGCAAGCTTCAAGATGAAAGAAGATGAGAGTGTGCCGGACATGTTCCATCGGATGGAAGTGATTGTAAATGATCTCAAGGCACTTGGTGATAAGATAGAGGACAAGGACTTCTCCAATAAGTTCTTGAGATGTTTGCCCACAAGATTTGGCATGTTGGTCACCTTACTAGTGAGGAGCGGTTTGAACACAATGACACCAAACCAAATCTTAGGAGATATCATGACCGATGATGCTTATAGAGATGATGATGAGAAGGAAGAAAAGAGGGAGAAGAAAGATGACAAGAAAGATGACAAGAAGAAGAGCGTGGCATTCAAAGCCACATCATCTAAGGGCAAAGCAAAGCAAGAAACATCAAGTGAAGAAGATGAGTCTTGGGATGATGATGATGATGAAAGGATGGCTCTATTTGTCAAGAGATTTGGCAAGTTCATGGTGAAGAAGGGCTATCATGCTAGAAGAAAGAAGTCTTCATTCAAGAACAAAGAAGAGTCAAGAAGGTGCTTCAAGTGTGGAAGCAAAGATCATCTTGTTGCTCAATGCCCATACAATAGTGACAATGATGATGACAACAAGAAGAAGGACAAGAAGAAAAAGAAAGATAAGAAGGACAAGATGGCCTTCAAGAAGAAGAAGGGTGGTTCATATGTAGTCACTTGGGATAGTGATGCTTCCTCAAGTGATGATGATGATGATAGTGATAATCATAAGACCACCAAGAAGAAGGTTCTTGCAAGCATTGCCATTAATGAGAAGCCTTCTCTCTTTGAATCTTCATCATGCTTCATGGCTAAGGCCACTAAGGTACAATCTTGTGATGATGAAAGTGATGAAGAACATGTTGATGATAATGAACATGAAAATAAAAATGATAGTGATAGTGATGATGATGAACCTACTAAGGATGAATTATTTGACATGCTAGAAGATGCTAAAGAACACTTTGACATTAAGAGAAGGGAATGCAAGAGCTTGAATAAGGAGGTAAAAGCCCTTAAGCAAGCCCTTAATGAGCTCAAAGCAACTCATGAGAAGCTAGAGGAAGCACATGAGAAGCTTGGCAAAGCTCACAAAAAGCTTGAAAAAGCTCATTCTTCTTCGCTTAAAGAGCAAAATAAAAAGAAGCATGTTGAAACTTGTAATGTAGGCTTAACTTATGATATAATTGATACATCACTATCTATGCCTATCATTATTGCTACTACTAACCCTTCTTGTAGCACTTCCACTTCTACCTCATCTAGTCGTGATGGTCTCACTTGTGATGCCTCACTAGTGGTTGAGAATGAGAACCTCAAGAAGGAGGTCACTAAGCTCACTCACACCTTAGCTAAAGCTTATGGTGGTGAGGACCGCTTGCTTATGTACTTGGGTAGCCAAAGAGCTTCTCTCTACAAAGAGGGATTGGGCTATACCCCCAAGAAAGGCAAAGCAGCCTTTGCTCCTCACAAGACTAGTTTTGTGAAGAACAATAGTCGGTTTTGCACTAGTTGCAAGCAAGTTGGTCATAAAGAGCAAGAATGCAAAAATAAGAGCAAAAATGCTAATGTATCCTCCATTAAGCTTGATTCATGCTATATGCTTACTAAGGGTACAAATGGTGTGAAGGCTAAGTTCATTGGTAAACCATGGATGGGCTCAAAGAAGAAAGCCATTTGGGTTCCAAAGAGCTTAGTAACTAACCTTCATGGACCCAAGCAAGTTTGGGTACCTAAAAAGAATTGATCTTCTTTTGTAGGTCAATTACAAAGCCAGAGGAAGGCATTGGGTTCTTGATAGTGGGTGTACTCAACACATGACCGGTGATGTAAGAATGTTCAACTCAATCAACACCAATGGCAATGATGGTTATGATAGTATCACATTTGGTGATAATGGCAAAGGCAAGATCAAAGGGCTTGGTAAGATTGCAATATCCAATGACATGAGCATTTCCAATGTGTTGCTAGTAGAGAGCTTGAACTTCAATTTGCTATCCATGGCTCAATTGTGTGATCTTGGGTTCAAATGTATATTTGGAGTAGATGATGTAGAGATCATAAGTGTAGATGGCTCTAACTTGATCTTCAAAGGCTTTAGATATGAGAATCTATACTTGGTTGATTTCAATGCTAGTGAAGCGAAATTATCTACATGCTTGTTCACTAAGTCTAGCATGGGTTGGTTATGGCATAGAAGGCTTGGTCATGTTGGAATGAAACAATTGAATAGATTGATTAAGCATGACTTAGTTAAAGGCTTGAAAGATGTGTTTGAAAAGGATAAGCTTTGTAGCCCTTATCAAGCCGGCAAACAAGTTGGAAACACCCATCCTAAGAAAAGCATGATGAGCACTAGTAAAGCATTTGAGTTATTGCACATGGACTTGTTTGGGCCAACACAATACACTAGCATTGGTGGAAATAAATATGGCTTTGTGATAGTGGATGACTACACTAAATGCACATGGGTATTCTTTCTAGTGGACAAAAGTGATGTATTTGCAACATTCAAATCATTTGTCAAAGGCATTCATAATGAATTTGAAACAACCATCAAGAGAGTTAGAAGTGACAATGGTAGTGAGTTCAAGAACACTAGAATTGATGAGTTATGTGATGAATTTGGAATTAGACATCAATTCTCAGCCAAGTACACACCCCAATCAAATGGCCTTGTTGAGAGGAAGAATAGAACACTCATTGATATGGCAAGGTCTATGCTTAGTGAGTACAATGTGAGTCAATCCTTTTGGGCCAAAGCTATCAACACGGCTTGCTATTATAGCAACCGCCTCTATTGTCACCGATTGAAAGAAAAGACACCATATGAGCTCTTGAATGGTAGAAAGCCCAACATTGCATATTTTCAGGTCTTTGGTTGCAAATGCTATATCTTGAAGAAAGGCACAAGATTGGGCAAGTTTGACAAGAAATGTGATGAAGGATTTCTACTTGGCTATTCCACCACAAGCAAAGCATATAGAGTTTGGAATTTGGATAATGGTACTCTTGAGGAAGTTCATGATGTTGAATTTGATGAAACCAAGGGTTCATAAGTAGAGGATGAAAACTTGGAAGATGTTAGAGGCATTCAACTTTCAAATGCCATGAAGAATATGGATGTTGGTGAATTGAGGCCTAAGCAAGTGAATGATGATGAAGATGATCAAGTGCAAGTGCTCTCTAACTCAAATGTGCAAGATGATACAAATCAAGTTAGTGCAAGTGGATCTCATGACAATGAACAAGATCAAGTGCCTAGTACATCATCTCAACCCAATGATCAAGCAAGTGAAAGCAATCAAGTTCCAATCCTCCAACCAACCAATATTGCAAGAGATCATCCATTGGACACTATAATTGGAGATATTTCAAGAGGTGTACAAACAAGATCAAGATTGGCATCATTTTGTGAACACTTTTCATTTGTGTCATCCATTGAACCAAAGAAGATAGATGAAGCTTTGAAGGATGTTGATTGGGTAAATGCTATGCATGAAGAATTGAACAACTTCACAAGAAATCAAGTATGGGAATTAGTAGATAGACCAAAGGGACACAATGTGATTGGAACCAAATGGGTCTTTAGAAACAAGCAAGATCAAGATGGGATAGTAGTAAGGAACAAAGCAAGATTAGTAGCACAAGGCTATACACAAGTTGAAGGTCTTGACTTTGGAGAAACATATGCCCCGGTTGCTAGATTGGAAGCAATTAGAATCTTGCTAGCCTATGCTTGTGCCCACAACATCAAGCTCTATCAAATGGATGTTAAGAGTGCATTTCTCAATGGCTACATCAATGAAGAAGTATATGTTGAGCAACCTCCCGGTTTTGAAGATGATAAGAAGCTCAACCATGTATACAAGTTGAAGAAAGCTTTGTATGGTTTGAAGCAAGCACCTAGAGCATGGTATGAGAGATTGAGGGACTTCCTACTCTCTAAAGGGTTCACAATGGGCAAGGTTGATACCACTCTTTTCATCAAGAAGATTAGAAAAGATCTATTTGTGTTACAAATATATGTTGATGATATCATATTTGGATCAACAAATCAAGACTTTTGTTTTGAATTTGGAAAGATGATGGCTAATGAGTTTGAAATGTCCATGATCGGAGAGTTGAGTTACTTCCTTGGTCTTCAAATCAAGCAATTGAAGAATGGTACTTTTGTGAGTCAAGGCAAGTACATCAAGGACATGATCAAGAAGTTTGGCTTGATTGATAGCAAAGTCATTAGCACTCTAATGGAAACCAATGGCAACTTGGATAGTGATGCAAGTGGAAATATGGTGGATCAAAAGTTGTATCGGTCTATGATTGGAAGCCTACTCTATGTGACCGCATCAAGGCTGGATGTCATGTTTAGTGTATGCATGTATGCAAGATTTCAAGCCTCACCAAGAGAAAGTCATTTGAAGTGATGAGTACAGGCCCGATCTTCCGAGAGGTAGCCGGTAAGTTCAATTTTGTGGAGATCTCGGCGTTGGCGATCCAGCTTCAAATCAGACGCGATTCAAACCCTACAACCGTTACACCACTGCTCCATTGGTTATCAACCAAGCACAACTTGATTGACCTCGCCAAGAAGGCTTTTCCTGCAAGCAAATCAAAGAGCACAAGTAAGAAGGTAAAACACGCAATCTGAAATTGCAAATATGAATGACGTGAATATCAATAGAGGATTCAAGAACTCGGTTCCAAAGGACTAATCAACACAGTGGAGGAGATCAAGAACGGGGGCCCTGGATCACTGTAAAAGGATTTGTCACCACAGTTACAATGAACGATTCAGTTTCTCGATGGAAAACTAAACTCTAAACAAAACCCAATTGTGTAGCAATGGCGGCGGCTGTGTTTATAGTCTAAGACTCGACCTAGGGTTGGGGACGGCTAGGGGTTGGGCGCCCACAACTTGGGCTTAAGGCCCGACACGATACATGGCCAAGTTGGCCCAAATAGGTGACGCAACACCTTGCCGTGGTCACACAGAATGATCCATAGACCTTCTGGAGCTGGGACCAGATCCAAAACGACGGCGTCGTCGTCCCCTTTCCAATGCATCCAAGAACGGCCCGTTTCGATGTCGTATGAGAAAGTTATGACCGAAACAGTGACGACGTGTCTGCTGAATCCGAGGGTGACGTGGCAGCTGAGTTGGGAACGAATTGCAACTTGGGGAAGACCATGGCGTCGGTGTGTCCAGCGTGGCGATGTCCTCATCATAAAGGCTACAAAGAGGATATTGAGGTACTTGAAGCATACACCAAATGTTGGTTTGTGGTATCCCAAAGGAGCAAAGTTTGAGCTAGTTGGTTACTCCGACTCGGACTATACGAGATGCAAGGTTAAAAGGAAGAGCACATCGGGCACATGTCAATTATTGGGAAGATCACTTGTTTCATGGTCATCAGAGAAGCAAAATAGTGTTGCATTATCAACCGTCGAAGTCGAATACATATCCGCCGGTAGTTGTTGTGCACAAATACTTTGGATGAAGGCCACTTTGAGTGACTTTGGAATCAAGTTCAAGAAGGTGCCATTGCTATGTGACAATGAGAGTGCAATCAAGTTGACCAACAATCTGGTTCAACATGCAAGAACAAAGCATATTGATGTCCGCCACCATTTCATAAGAGATCACCAACAAAAAGGGGACATTTGCATTGAGAGTGTAGGCACCGAAGATCAACTTGCCGACATATTTACCAAGCCATTGGATGAGAAAAGGTTTTGCAAGCTAAGGAATGAGTTGAACATATTGGATTTCTCAAATATGTGTTGATGCACCCTCACTCATATGACATGCCTCTCCTTCGAGCAATCTAAGGTAAAAGTTGATTGGCATGGCATACACCCTTGCTAAGGACATGTTTAGTGCATCTAGTAATATTTTCAATCTTATTAGGACCTTTCAAATGGTTCTATTTTATTAGGCTCATTCATGAAAATCAAATGAATTTGATATTTATATGGTATCACTATTGCTTCTATGCTTGATTTGATCTAGTGATAGCATATGACATGTTTATGGGCTTGTAAACCTAGTGTTTAATCTAGAATATGAGCTATAAGTGTTTAACTCAACATGGTACAAGATAATCCTTATTTGGAGGTGTGAAGAAGCTTGTCCTTGGATCAAACCGAGTTAAATATCTTTGGTAAATGATCTAGACTAGACCAAATTTAGGAAAATGATCCTCACCCCATTGATTGACATTGATAATCTTGACCCTATAAGTAATACTATCTATATTTAGAACCTTTGTGGTCATTGATGACAAAGGGGGAGAGAAACAAAGATAGTAGTAGAAATAGTGAGAAATATCATAAAGGGAGAGAAACATAAAGATATCTTGATATATAACATAGGGGGAGAGATATGACAAAAGAAAATGTCGATGCGGGACCCACAGGATACCCCGCAAGGGAGAAAGAAGATCTAGTCTAACTAGGATTCTTCCCATGTAATCTTAGTAGTAGTACTATTTAGTAATCCTACTAGGAACTCTCATTGTAAACCGACTAGGACTCTAGCCTCCTGACTATATAAAGGAGGGCAGGGCTCCTGGAGAAAGGGAGAACAACAATTGTACAACACAACACTTCATAATCAATCCAATGCAAAGGCTAATGCCGACTGGACGTAGGGTCATTGCTCGATCTACGATCGAGGGCCCGAACCAGGATAAATCATTTGTCTCTTGCGTTCACCATCGAGTTCTGCATACGCTGAAGTCCGAACAATACTGCCTCAAGAACCCCCGTGGTAGGCTATCGGTGGTAAAACATCGACAGCTGGCGCGCCAGGTAGGGGCTTTCGGCGAATTTGCATCCGAGAGCTCGATGGACCTCAACAACATGATCTTCTCAACAGGATCCACTTTCATCTTTAGCTCATGGATCTATGAGGCGGACAACAATGGCAAGCTCCAAAGTCGTCTCCTTGAAGATTCAAAACACCATGAAGACGATTCTATTCCGACGACCACGACAGATCAAATCTCTGGAAGATTCGCGCAGCTCATAGTGTCTGATTCAACTCAGGTTCCGCAGCTTTGCGCATCCGACTCGAATTCGAACTCTGCATTCGAGTTGGAGTCCTATCCGAGTCCTTTTAGGAAACCGAGTTCTTTTCCGATGGGACTCAAGAACGCGGCCTTGACCTATCAAGAATACAACTTGGAGTACACGCGGAATCCCTTCAACAAGTCGGATCTTCCTCCACTTGGACTCCTAAACATGGCAACATCTTATTAGGGATAGTTTGAAAGATCCTTCAATCCAATGCTTGGGATACCACTGACAGGAGCCCAGGAGGGTCTCGTGCTAACAATAACATCGCAAGACTGTATCATCCACTGACCAGGTTCCGTTCCTAAAGATAGCGGAACCCAACTAGTCGGCACAACAACAACAACTATTCTACCTTACCAAGAAGGAGACTCGATCTGCGACATCGAGGCATCTACTGAAGTCATCAGCAACTCCGACAGTATGAAAACTAACACCAATAACAGAACGGCTTACGCACGGGAAGTACTCATGGTTCGACGTCCTTGGTCACCATTAAATCCCCCAGAAGCACCCGATGTCAGGTCGTTAGATAAATCAGAATCCAACATATCACCCTTTGCCCAAGGCTACGATGGAGAAATCAAGAGTCAAAAACAAGCTAGAGAAAGGAAAAACAAGTTGAAGCAAGGGCGCCAACACCGTGCTAGGCAGCGCAGGGAAGCCTGGATCAGATACGAGTCAGATTTGGCTGAATACGACAGAAGAAAATCACAACGAGAAGTCGAAGGAAGACGCACGGCAAATACGCCTTACGATAAGATTCGAGAAGCATTAGAAGAACTCAGAGCAACTTCACATCCCGGCGAGAAGTATGAACAGCTCCAAGACTTGCTCCGGTCAACGATCCCAAGAACGCATGAAGAGAGAGACCAATCAAGACTACCCGCCAGATCAACAACCCACAAGCAAGAAGATCAAAATCAAAGGAAGTCCGCTTTCGAAAGACTTGGGCCAGGTGAAAGCCATAACGAAGAAAGTAGGAAGGAACATAATCAAGGCCACCGATTTGAACAACCAAGGAAGACTAGGAGTAGGGTGCCTACCCATACAGCCTCGCAGAATTATTCCCATCAAAAGAACAGTTGGCCAGAAGAAGGTGCCGAATCCGAATTCAAAGAAACCGGAACACACGACAGATTCCCCTGTTTTGTGAACAGGCTTGCATCGGTGCGGTTACCTCACAAGTTCAAACCGTCTAACCACTCTAAGTATGATGGAAAAACTGAACCAAGGCAATGGCTCAGAATATATTCACAATCAATCGAACTAGCCAGAGGAGATGACGATATCAAGACCCTATTCTTTCCCATGGCACTAGAAGCCATGCCCCTCCAATGGTTCGATAAATTGAACCCAGGGTCGATCAGAAATTGGGAGGACTTGTAAAGAGCTTTCTGTGAAAATTTCACGGGTATCATCACACACCCGATCACTCATGCAGAACTGAAAGGACTCAAGCAAAAGGGAGGCGAAAGTCTTAGAAATTACTATCGACGATTCGGCGAACTACGGGCTCAAGTGCATGACATCACCGAACGAGAAGTAATTGAAGCTTTCTCTCACGGAATCATGGCTAGGTGGCAATTTCAAGACTTCTGCAAAGAAAATATGAGAAACAATGAAGAATTCAGACGAACAGTAGAAAAGATGATTACTGCAGAAGAAAAAACACGAGAAAGGTTCCCGGATAGAAGCAACCAGGACAACCCGGACAAGCAAAATCATCGAAATAGTAGGCATCAAGAAAGAAAACGTAGACCAAATAATACAGTGGCAATGGCCGACAAATCGAAGAAATTTTCCAAACCCAGAAGATATGATGACATTGAAAACATACGTTGCCCATTGCATCCCAATGGGAGACACACCATCGGAAATTGCTACACTTTCAATGATCGATACACAAGAAAGGATAGTAAGAAGAACACCAAAAAGGACAATTAGAAAAAAGACGAAGACAACCATGAGGACAAAGGATTCCAAAAACCCAGGGGAACGGTAGCAGTGATCTTCTCAGGGGCTCCAGATTGCAGAAGCAAACATCAAGAAAAACTAGCACTACAGACTATCATGATAGCAGAACCGGCTACACCAAGATATCTCAATTGGTCATAGTATCCTATCCAATTTAGCAGAGAAGACCAATAGACTAGCGTGGGAAATGCAGGCCATTATCCACTGGTTCTAGATCCAACTATTGCCGGAATGACTATCACCAAAGTACTAATCGACGGGGGAGCTAGACTCAACATCATCTTTTCAGAAACACTAAGGAAGATGGGACTACAACTCGCCAGGATGATCACACCAACAAGCACACCTTTTTACGGAATAGTACCCGGCAAAGCAGCCATGCCGCTTGGACAAATTACTTTACCCGTTACTTTTGGAACTCCTTCGAACTACCGAACAGAGTTTATCAAATTTGAGGTCACAGACTTCGATTCGTCATATCATGCAATCCTCGGACGCCCAGCACTGGCAAAATTCATGGCAATACCACATTATCCGTACTTACTGCTTAAGATGCCAGGACCCAATGGTATCCTTTCTCTTCGAAGTGATTTGAAGCGTGCTTTTGACTGCGACGTTTAGGCAATCCAAATTGCAGCCAAAGCACAAGCCGACATTGGAAGAAAAGAAATAGCCACAATTGCTGCAGAGACGAGCCAAGAAGAATTAGAAATACCGGCTAAAAAGCCCAGCATCATCGCACCACCAAAAGAAACCGACGTCAAGCAAATCGACTTGGGCACTGGAGATACCTCCAAGACAGCAACCATCAGTGCTCACCTCTCGGCAAAATAGGAACTCGCGCTCACCAACTTTCTTCGAGACAACAAAGATATCTTCGCTTGGAAGCCGGCCGACATGCCAGGTGTCCCAAGAGAGTTGGCTGAGCACAGAATTGATGTTAATGAAAGCTCCAAGCCTGTAAAGCAACGGCTACGACGATTCTCACCCGACAAAAAGGTAGCGATTAAAAAGGAAATCACAAAACTGATGGCAGCCGGATTCATCAGAGAAATCCTTCATCCAGACTGGCTAGCAAACCCGGTCCTTGTGCAGAAGAAGAACACGGACGAGTGGTGCATGTGCGTCGACTACACAGATCTCAACAAACATTGCCCAAAAGATCCGTTCGGGCTACCACGCATTGACCAGATAGTTGACTCAACAGCAGGATCTACACTATTATCCTTTCTCGATTGCTATTCAGGGTATCACCAGATCACGTTAAAAGAACAAGACCAGAGCAAGACATCTTTCATTACTCCGTTCGGTGCTTACCGTTACAAGACCATGTCGTTTGGACTAAAGAACGCTGGCGCCACATACCAAAGAGCTATCCAAACTTGCCTTGGGGATCAAATCGGTGAAAATGTGGAGGCATACATGGATGATGTAGTGGTGAAAACAAAGAACCCAGACACTCTGATTGAAGATTTAAAGCAAACCTTCGAAAACTTGAAGAGATGGAGACGGAAGTTGAACCCAAATAAATGTGTATTCGGAGTTCCCTCAAGACAACTACTTGGATTTTTGGTCAGTCAGCGCGGGATTGAAGCCAGCACCAAACAAATTCGAGCTATAACAGAAATGGGCCCACCTAGAAGTATCAAAGATGTGCAGAAACTAATAGGATGCATGGTGGCCCTCAACCGTTTCATATCAAGACTCGGCGAAAAGGGGTTACCTTTCTTTAAACTACTAAAGAAGACAGACAAGTTCAAGTGGACAAAAGAGGCCGACGAAGCTTTCAAAAAACTTAAAGAATACCTCACCTCATTGCCTGTCCTGACACCTCCAAAGAAAGATGAAGATATGATGCTATATATTACAGCAACTTCTACCGTGATCAGCACGGCGATAGTCATAGAAAGAGAAGAACAAGGGCGCGTGTATAAAGTGCAACGTCCCGTATACTACATCAGTGAAGTACTGTCAGAATCCAAAATCTGGTACCCGCATGTACAAAAACTACTCTACGCTCTACTTATCACCTCACACAAGCTTCGCCACTATTTCGAAAGCCACAAGATTACCGTAGTGACAGATTTTCCACTCGGAGACATCCTACACAATAAAGATGCCACAGGGCGCATATCTAAGTGGGCAGTCGAGCTTGGTGCTCTCAATATCGATTTTACCCCACGCAAGGCAATCAAATCTCAAGCCCTTGCTGATTTTGTTGCCGAGTGGACAGAGATCCAACAACCTATATCAAATACCATCTTTGATCACTGGAAGATGTATTTTGACGGGTCACTCAAACTACGCGGAGCCAGTGCAGGCGTCCTCCTCATTTCTCTAGAAGGAAAACAACTCAAGTACGTCCTTCAGATATTATGGCAAGCTACAAATAACGAAGCAGAATATGAAGCCCTCATCCACGGGCTACGAGTGGCAATTACCCTCAGAATAAAGAGATTACTCGTATATGGCGATTCAGCAGTAGTCATCAACCAAGTCAACAAAGATTGGGATTGCACCAAAGAAAACATTGGTGCTTACTGTGCCGAAATACGGAAACTTGAAAAATATTTTCAAGGATTAGAAATTCTACACGTCCTGCGCGATTCCAACATTGCAGCAGATGTCCTTGCCAAGCTTGGATCAGACAGAGCGAAGGTTCCACTCGGCGTATTCATAGAAGAGCTATCAGTTCCCTCTATCAAACAACCCGGTGAAACAACCCATGAAATTCAGGCTAAAGGCGTTCAGATCTTGGTAATCAACACTTCATGGAGCCAAGTTTTCATCGACTATATCAAAGAAAATAAATTGCCAGCAGATAAAGCAGAAGCCACCCAAGTTGTTCGTAGAAGCAAAAACTATGTTCTAGTAGGAGATAGACTTTACAGAAGAGCATCATCATCAGGAGTACTCCTAAAATGTGTCTCATTTGAGGAAGGAAAAGAGATCCTAGACGAAATACACTCAGGTTGCTGTGGAAATCATGCCGCTTCAAGAACACTGGTTGGCAAAGCATTTCGCACTAGATTCTACTGGCCAACCGCTTTGAAAGACATAGAAGAACTTGTCAGAAAATGCAAAGGTTGCCAAATGTTTGCAAGACAAGCCCATGTGCCAGCTCACAGTCTTATCTGCATCCCACCCGCTTGGCCTTTCTCCTGCTGGGGGCTGGATCAAGTAGGACCTCTGAAGAAAGCAAAAGGCGGCTTCGAGTACATCTTTGTAGCAATCGACAAGTTCACCAAGTGGATTGAATACAAACCACTCGCGAAATACAGCACAGCCAAAGCAGTCGAGTTCATCCAAGACATTATGCACCGCTTTGGCATGCCCAATCGAATCATCACAGATCTAGGCTCCCCCTTCACAGCTACAGAATTCAAAAGCTGGGCACAAGACTGTGGTTTTAGTATAGACTACGTGTCTGTTGCACATCCAGAAGCCAACGGACAAGTAGAAAGGACTAATGGACTCATACTAGCTGGATTAAAACCAAGGTTATACGAAGAACTAGTGGACTATGGGTCCAAATGGATTGAAGAATTACCTAAAGTAGTATGGGGGCTACGAACTCAAATAAGCAGAGCAACAGGCTACTCACCCTTCTTCCTAGTTTACGAGTCAGAAGCCGTATTGCCTGCCGACTTGATCTGGACATCACCAAAGATAGAACAGTACGATGAAGGAGAAGCAGAACACACAAGAAGATTAGAACTCGACAGCTCAGAAGAAGTCAGAGTAAACGCTATCCTCCAATTAGCCAGATACCTACAAGGTTTAAGACGACACTATAACAAGAGTACCCATCCTCGATCATTACAAGTCGGAGACTTAGTGCTAAGAAGGATACAAAAGACTGACGGACGACATAAGCTACTCAGTCCATGGGAAGGTCCGTTCATTATCACAAAAGCCACCGGACCAGGCACATACAAGTTAATAACCGAAGATGGAAGAGAAGTCAGCAATACATGGCACATCAGCCAGCTAAGAAGATTCTACGCGTAAAAACAACTCAAGAAAAAACAGATATGCAAGCCACAAGGGACCAACGTTCACAATCGACGAAGGACAATATTCTTCGACAACATATGTATTAGTTTATATTCATGATCAATAAAGATGATATTCATCCACAGCATGTCTTGTCATGACTTTCAACGAGTTGTTTTCACGAAACAAAAAGCAAAATGGCTGAAAACATGCCTGAGCATCCCGGCCGAGAGCAAAATAGCTAAAAAGACGCTTGAGCCCGCCGATGAGGGTAGCTAAAAGCTAATACCTGAAACAAAAAGCAAAATGGCTAAAAACATGCCTGAGCATCCCGGCCGAGAGCAAAATAGCTGAAAAGACGCTTGAGCCCGCCGATGAGGGTTGCTAAAAGCTAATACCCGAAACAAAAAGCAAAATGGCTGAAAACATGCCTGAGCATCCCGGCCGAGAGCAAAATAGCTGAAAACACGCTTGAGCCCGCCGATGAGGGTAGCTAAAAGCTAAACACCCGAAACAAAAAGCAAAATGGCTGAAAACATGCCTGAGCATCCCGGTCGAGAGCAAAATAGCTGAAAAGACGCTTGAGCCCGCCGATGAGGGTAGCTAAAAGCTAACACCCGAAACAAAAAGCAAAATGGCTGAAAATATGCCTGAGCATCCCGGCCGAGAGCAAAATAGCTGAAAAGACGCTTGAGCCCGCCGATGAGGGTAGCTAAAAGCTAACACCCGAAACAAAAAGCAAAATGGCTGAAAACATGCCTGAGCATCCTGGCCGAGAGCAAAATAGCTGAAAACACGCTTGAGCCCGCCGACGAGGGTAGCTAAAAGCTAACACCCGAAATAAAAAGAAAAATGGCGGAAAACATGCCTAAGCATCCCGGCCGAGTGCAAAATAGCTAAAAAGACGCTTGAGCACACCGATGAGGGTAGCTAAAAGCTAACACCTAAAACTAGTCGACCGAAATTGAGCTTCAAAAGACCCTCCAGCTCTTCGTTTCGAAAAGCAAGAGGCTCGGGGGCTACATCCAGATAGGAATACTTTTTCCTCAGAAAAGCACAAGCGCCACTCAAAAAAGCACTCGGATACCGAAGTTTGTCAAAGCAACATTCCATGCCGAGTCGTTTTACATAGCGCAGACGAAAGGTTGTCAACACAAAGATCTACATCTAACAAGTCATAGCGCGGACAAAGCACTCGATGGGTCACAAAAGAGGAAGAAAAGAAAAGTACTCGACAAATCGAGGGATTTCGTCAGGATAACGCATAGAGTTGTTTACAGAGCAGAGACGAAAACGGGACAAAGTACTCAGCAAGTCAAGTAACTTCGACCACACCCGAGCAAAGAATACATCAACGAAAATAAAGAATCTTCATTTGAAGAGGAGTATAATATTACAAGAGGCTGGTCAATTAGATCAGGCATTGTCATCAGGAAGGGAAATATCAATATTAAGACTGTCTACAACCCTACTGGCTAAATCTTCGACCTCAGGCTCCATCCTCTCAACGGCATCAAGGTATTCTTGACTATCAGCTTCCTCCGCTATCTTGGACAGAGGCGCCTCTGGAGCAAGGACCCGGACCTGGGCTAGCACATTCTTGGTACATACTTGAGCGCACTTCTTCGCGAACTCTTGGAAACGAGTCGGAATCTGAGGAATGAACTCAGCCCAAGATTGCCCGTCATCCACTGGAGTCCGGAGAACATCTGCTACTGAACGAAAGGATTTCCATAAAATGTTCCAATTTTTAGTAGCCGTCGCCAGCTTCCCAGACAAGTCTTCAATAGTTTTTTGGGCCTGCACAAGATCTTTATCAGCTCCATGCCTGATCAACTTAGCAAGTGCAAGTTCTTCTTCAGCACGAGTAGTTACCTCCTCAGCCTTGTTATGGCTGGTACGAACAAGAGTCTTCATTTCATCAATGCCCTCCAAGAGCTTTTTTCCTTCAACTCGGAGAGCTGGACAAAACACCAAACAATAAGTCAGCAGAAGGGAAAGGTTTGAATACTAAAAGAAACAAAAAGAACCAGAATACCTTTACATTCTTTCCTCATGGCTTCCAAGCTCTTCATGGCCTCCGAGTTCTTTGAAGCCTCCTGGATAGCAGCCTCTTTCTGTTTCTCCAACTCCTGGGTAGCAGTATCTCTCTGTTTCTCTGCCTCTACCACCCGGACACGGAGAGCTTTTTCCTCTTTTTGATGCGACTTATGCTCAGTCTCCAACTCGGCCCGGAGGAGGTCAAGGTCAGTCTTCAGAGAGCTTACCTCGGAGGACAACTTCTTCTCGGTTTCAGACGAAAAGAAGAAGCCGGTATGATCACGAGAGAAAGTCTAAACAATTAAAGAAAGAGAAAAATAAGGCGTAAGGACGAAGGCAAGACAAATAGCCTAAGAAAGAATCTCAAAAAAACTTACGTGAAGTTTCTCCCCGAAAGAAGTCGCAGAGGACGCCAAGCTCCCCCAGGCTACGGTCAGCTCCGATAGCCGATGGGTGGCATCGAACTGTTGCACCACATCACCGGAAAAAGAGGGACCGCCAGAAGCGAGAGAAAGGGAAGGAGAAGACGGCTGGGGCAAAGAAGGAACGACCAAAGCAACCTCCCGGGAAGCCGAAGCCAATCCCTCGGAAGGACCCGACGCAACGGCCACAGTCACCTCCGGGGCAGCCAAGTCTGCAACTTCGCCAGGTAGCTCTGAAGCCCCCGCAGCAACTTCACCAACAGTATGTTGCAAGTCCTGGGGCTCGGAACTCAATGGCACGGCGGAAGGCTGAGAAGAAGTCGATGAAGAAACGAGAGAAGACGAAAGACTGAAAATTGATAAAAGAAAGCACCGATGAGAACCAGAAGAAGGAAGACAGAAGCAAAAGGATGAAGCCAGAATCTACTCATCCAACCACTTTCTTCTTCGTGAAACCAAAAGAAGGCCTCGCAGGGGGACCATGACGGCGAAAACGTCCCCGCCACCCGACGACGGAAGTGGGATAGCAGATACCAGAGCCACGGAAGAAGCCGGGGCTGGAGCCGTGGAAGAACTCTGCACTGGAGGAGCGGTAGAGCTCGGTACCGAGGCTACCAAAGAACTCGACACCGGAGCTTCAGAAGAAGTCGGTGCGGGTGCCTCAGAAGAACTCGTACCCGACGTCCGGTTACTTCAAAAAATTCAAAACTAAAAGTCAAGACAAAGAAGAGAAATTCAATGTGATAGGAATATGAAAACAACTCACCGCCGCATGATGAGGGGTACTTTGTCATCCTCCTCTCCCTCAGCCAAGGAAACCAGAGCACCTGCTGAAAAAAGAATAAAAAGTACTCGGTTCAAGAGAGAAACAGGAAAACAAAGGAACAAAGAGTATTAAATGTGCTCACCTAAGAGCATGCTAGCAACAACTGGAGTACCTGAGAGAGTACTTGGTTTGCGAGGCTTCTTGGAGACAAGTAGGCCAGATGAAGATCCATCCATTCGCCCCCTCTTCGGGACACTACGAGGACCGCGAGGGACTAGACGAGGAACATATTCTTCATATACATCAACAAATCCGAAAGAAACTCTAGGAAGCACTATGGAGGTTGGGGACTTACTAATTACAGAAGTTCCAGCAAGTTTATCCCCAGTCTCCGCCACAGCAGGAAGAACATCAAGAGGGATCGGGTCAACAAAGTTCCGCCCAAGCTCCTACGAAAAAGGATAAATTAGCAAGACAAGGAAAAGCTAAGCAAAAATGGATGCAGCAAGAGTACATAAAGTATCCAAACAAAGAGATAAACAACTCACAGCTGGGGGCGGGTTGTTGGCAGAGAACTCGGGAACAGCAGGAGGAATAACGCTCACTCCTTTTAGCATCTTCTGGAGACGCTCGAGTACTTCCTCATCGGTCAGCTCAAGAGCTGGGACCATGCGTGAAGGATCCTTGGCCCCAGAATACTCGAAGCCAAGGTGCTCCCGCTCTTTCAAAGGCTGAACTTGGCGACGAAGAAAACTCGAAACAATGCCGAAACCGGTTAAACCCTGTTGTTTCAGCATGCTAATCCTATCAAGGAGTGGATGGATCACTTGAATCTCAGCAGGTGAATCAAGTTTCTTGTCCCATCGGTCATTCACCACAGGACCAGATCTAGAGTGGACGACAAGGGAAGGGATCAAATTGGCAGCGTAAAACCAGTCGGCACGCCAATCTTTTACAGAATCGACCAGGTCATAGTCAAAAAACTTAATCTTAAGACCCTGGCAAAACTGAATCCCGCAACCGCCAAGAACGCTGGTTTCTTCACGGCGGGGTTGAGGTTTCAGACGAAAGAAATAGCGAAAAAGAGATAGAGAAGGAGGGCTTCCGAGGAAAGCTTCACAGAGATGAACGAAAACGGAAAGATGGAGAACGGCATTAGGGGTTAGATGGTTCAGACTAACCTCGAAATAACCAAGAAACTGATGAAGGAAGGAGGAAGCAGGAAGGCAAAGTCTGGCGCGGACAAAGGAAACGAAGAGGACAATCTCACCAGGACCCGGAGCAGGAACCCGATGCTCGCCCGAAATTCTCCATTCAGCGATGACTTTGCTTTGGATCAAGCCGTCGTTGACGAGCTCGCGCAGCTGATCTTCGCTTGTTGTTGGAGCCGGCCAAACCTTCTGAGCAGCCCTCATGGCCACGAACTCTTGGTTCTCGATCAAGGAAAGGGATGACTCCTCGTCCACAAAGGTTGCCTGGGACTTACTCGCGGTTTTCTTCTTACCCATGAACTAGTGGAAGCGAAAAGGTACTGGGGAAGATGAAGCTAGATGGCAGCGCTAAGGACGGTGGCGTCAATGGCGATGGTGGATGATTAAGAGCTAGGGTTTGAAGGCAAAAGAAAGGCTGTAAAGAAAAAGAGGACGAAGGGTCTATAAATAAATTTTACAGCGTTAGAAACGGCCCACCAGGCCCGTTAAACACCGTGTGAGAACGCAATGGTCCATTTACCGACGCAGCTAAAACGATGGAGGGCACAAATCCACACAACGGTACAATCCAATGGGCAGGTTTCAGACTTATCCATCCAACACTACTGCGGAGCCATCAGATAACTGCAAGAACAACCCATCCTCAAAGAAGAAAGGGAGGGTAACTTCTGAAGGAACAAAAGAACCCGGTTCTTGATAAAAAGAACTCGGAAATTCCATAAGCAACACAGCAGGAGAAAGCATGGCAACTAAGAAGACAAGAATCTTTTTTATTGCAAATGAAATCAAGAAGTACAAGATTACACATCTTACAAGACCCAACGAACTCGGTACTACAACAAGCAAGGTAGCAAAGAGGAACCCGGACACAGCTAGGCTCTGGAACGACTACGTGTTCCAATTTGCTGCTAGGTAGAACAAACCGCCCTCGGCTGCATTGTTTTCTTCAAAGGACGAACACAGTGCATCCAAGACGGAAATCAGCAGCACAGCAGGAAAGCATGGACCAAAGGAGGCTAACAGGCATCTGTCTACCCAAGCCCGATGTGATGCAGGATCAGGTGTTGATCTGCATCGGACAGTCACAGGGTAGATAAAGAGCGCCAGCCAAGAACTGCCGGATGAAGGAACGAAGCCCACATCACAAGACTTCCTCCAACTACCGCCACCAACTTCCTAATGCAACGCCACTGCAGGATTAGTCTACCTCTAATCCCTATCACAAGACTTCCTCCAGCTACGACGAGATACACAACAACTACAAGATACGCCCGGGGGCTGCTCAACTTCACAAACTACCATATCCATGACTACAAAGACTTCAGGCCACACAACAGAATGCTCAATGATTCAAAAACAAGCACCACAGGAGGGTATTTATAGACCAAAAGAGCGGTGCACATGAACTGGGAGCACCAAAGGTAAAGACCTGACAAAGGAAACAGTGAAAAGATAGAACTCAATAAAAAAGGACTCAGGCGTAAAGGAACAGTGACCAAGGATAAGCATATTCGGAAGGATATACCACCACGGTACAACCCATCAACAAACAACATTTACACCCAACCAACTCCACACAACTACATCTGACAACAGTAGACTATCAAAGAATACGCCAAGATCTCGCATCCGAGTTCTTCCCGAACAAAACAACACGGATATACGCTCGGGGGCTCGGCCAGTATCACGGCTTAATCAACACTAAGCTAGGGGGCTCGGCCTTCATTTCATCTACTCCCAGAGGCTCGGAACCAAAGACAAAGGACCAAGAATACAAGAAACTCAAGACTCTTCATCCAATTTCTTTTCTAAAAGAGAAGAACTCGGAGAAAGCTCGGGGCTGCGGGATACATAGCCCTAGAATTTTTTGAAGACAAGAATCTGGACCCTCCAACTTTTGCAAGCAAAAGCAAGAGGCTCGGGGGCTACACTCAGTGAGTGCAATTTTTACAAAAAATTACACCCACCCAAAAAAAAGAACCCGGACATAAGCTCGGAGGTTGCATGCCGCGAAACTACTCGGATGATGGTTTAATCCAAGACTAAAGGGCTGCTTCGGAAAGATGCTGCAAAACTACTCGGATGATGACATAATCCAAGTCTCGGGGACTACTTCAGAACACAAATTTTCAAACAACATAAAGATTCAAGACCCTCCAACTTTTTGTTCCAAATAGCAAGAGGCTCGGGGGCTACACTCAGTGAGTGCACTTTTTCTTCGAAAAAGCGCACGTCACCAAAAGACTTCCTCAACGCAGACCACTTCAAGACATTATGACAAAAAGAACCCGGAACGAGCCATATTCGAGTTCTTTTTGATAAAACTTCAACGAACAATCAGAGCAACTTCAAGACAAGATCCTCCAGCTCCTTGTTCCAAATAGCAAGAGGCTTGGGGGCTACAACCAGATGGATGTACTTTTTCTTCAAAAAGCACTCGCCACTCGAAGATCCCAAGAAGCGCTACAAGGTTTCACTCCAGAAAGCACTCGGATGACGTTTGTTCCTACTCAACAAGACCTGAAGGAGCAAAACGAGACTTTCAGAGCTCAACCATGAAGTGCTCGGGGGCTTGTCGATGCGGGACCCATAGGATACCCCGCAAGGGAGAAAGAAGATCTAGTCTAACTAGGATTCTTCCCATGTAATCTTAGTAGTAGTACTATTCAGTAATCCTACTAGGAACTCTCATTGTAAACCAACTAGGACTCTGGCCTCCTGACTATATAAAGGAGGGCAGGGCTCCTGGAGAAAGGGAGAACAACAATTATACAACACAACACTTTATAATCAATCCAACGCAAAGGCTAACGCTGACTGGACGTAGGGTCATTGCTCGACCTACGATCGAGGGCCCAAACCAGGATAAATCGTTTGTCTCTTGCGTTCACCATCGAGTTCTGCATACGCTGAAGTCCGAATAATACTGCCTCAGGGACCCCCGTGGCAGGCTATCGGTGGTAAAACATCGACAGAAAGGGACTAAAATTTTGAGCACACAAGTAGGGGGAGTAAGCTCATGAACTTGTATGGTGCATATGAATGTGCATTTCATATGTTTGCTTGCATGGCACAAGTATTAAATTTAAACATCCATGCTTGTGTGATGAATGTTAGCTGTAAGATTGAATGATGAAATGAAATCACTAGATAACTTTCATTCCCAAGTGAGTCTTTACAAGTGGTATCTTTCCAAAATATGTTTCCAAGTGATATTAAGCTAACCATGGTGCTAAGGATGGTATATTGGTGCACTCCGATTGGTATCACGCTTCAAAGGTCCATCTTTTATACCTTAGCATCATATGGTAGACATTGACTCCTACATTTCCTATCTAAGCATATGTGCAGGCTTCAATCAAAACTCTTAGCACATATGTAGGGGGAGCAATTGCTACCATTTGGGGTTCATGAAACTTGACCATATTCTTTTACATATGGTAAATATGCTTGGACAAGCAACATGGATTCAATCGAATTTTAATTCATATCTTTGTGTAAGGGTTGTCATCAATTACTAAAAAGGGGGAGATTGAAAGCTCTAGTTTGGTTTTGGTAAATTGATGAAACCCTAAGTGCTAACCTAGTTTATCAAGTGATCATGAGATAGGTAGCACACTTTAAGTGGAGAAGCTAATGAAGATCATAACATGACAATGGTGATGGCATGGCGATGATCAAGGGCTTAAACTTGAAAAGAAGAAAGAGAAAAACAAAAAAGCTCAAGGCAAAGGTATAACTTGTAGGAGCTATTTTGTTTTGGTGATCAAGACACTTAGAGAGTGTGATCACATTTAGGTTTGATAGCCGTACTATTAAGAGGGGTGGAACTCATATCGGAATGCGGTTATCAAAGTGCCACTAGATGCTCTAACTCATTGCATATGCATTTAGGATCTAGTGGAGTGCTAACACCCTTGAAAGCATTTGTGAAAATATGCTAACACATGTGCACAAGGTGATACACTTGGTAGTTAGCACATTTGAACAAGGGTGAAGAAGACAGAGGAGATGCCAGCGTCGGTCAAGTGACCGAACGCTGGATCTGAATGCACCAGACGCTGACTGCCTGCGTCCGGTCGCGCTGAATTGGCGCTACAGTGGCTAGGGTACTCCACTAGACGCTAGGCTGTGTCCGATCGAGGTGGACCGGACGCGTCCGATCGAAGAAAAATAGATTTAGACCCTTACTGTACTCGACCGGACGCTGAGGCTCCAGCGTCCGGTCAGTTTTGCCGGAGCGTCCGGTCAGCTTCGTAGCCGTTGAAATCTGACGAACAGCGTTTGAAGCTAGTGATGTGTGGCATCCATCAGTGGACCGGACGCTGAGTCCAGGGTCCAGTCAGTATGACCGGAGCATCCGGTCAGAGCGCAGTGTACCCAGTGAAGGGGTACAACGGCTCTATTTCATGGGGGCTTCTATTTAAGCCCCATGGCCGGCTTTGGCTCACATCTTTGGCCATTTTCATTAACATAGCAACCTTGTGAGCTAAGCCAAAGTCCTCCCACTCATCTCCATCATTGATTCATCATCATAGTGAGATTGGGAGTGAATCCAAGTGCATTGCTTGAGTGATTGCATCTAGAGGCACTTGGTGTTCGTGTTTCGCTGCGAATTTTGCTTGTTACTCTTGGTGGTTGCCGCCACCTAGACGGCTTGGAGCAGCAAGGATCGTTGAGCGGAGGGTGGTGATTGTCTCTGGCTCCGATCATGGTGATTGTGAGGGGTTCTTGACCTTTCCCCGGTGGAGAGCCAAAAGGTACTCTAGTGGATTGCTTGTGGCTTATGTGATCCTCATCTTGTGTTGGTTGTGCGGCACCCTATTGAGGGTTTGGCATGTGAAGCCAATTAGCGCGTGAACCTCCAAGTGGATGAATCGCCACAACGAGGACTAGCTTGCCGGCAAGCAAGTGAACCTCGGTAAAAATCATTGTGTTCATCATTGATTCCGAGGTGATTGGTCTTCATTGTTATTCATCCTTATGATTGATTGACTCATTCATCTACACGGCGGTATAATCTTCTTGATCACTCTCTTTACTTTACCGCAAATTAGTTGACAAGCTCTTTAGTGTAGCTAGTTGGGAGAGCTTGCTTGCTTGGTTGGTGTGGCTCTTTAGTTAGCCTTTGAGAGCACACTAACATAGGGTAGTGTCATAGCTCTTGTGTGAATCGACACTATCTAAACTAGAATTGTGGTAGGTGGCTTGCATTTTGAGTAGGCTAGCGCAACACTTGCTTCGCCTCATAATTGTCTAACCATTTTGTTAAGTGTTGTTGTAGAAATTTTATTAGGCTATTCACTCCCCTCTAGCCATTAGGACCTTTCACCTTTACCGTTGCCTCCTCGCCACTGGCACGGCCGTGTCGCTGCGGTTCACCGTCGAGCTCGCCGCGTGCATGTGGCCAGGCTCGCTCAGGGCACCACCTCCGCTTGGTCAGTGGTGAGTCCCTATTGCTCACCCGCTATCCCTAGTGCCTTGTTAATATTGTGGCTCACAGGAACATCGTCGCCATTTCCACAGGGTGCCCGCCGTTGTGGACAAGCCCTTCTACTGTGTCTCAGTTCGTGCAGCCGCCACCCATCGCTTCGCATCAAACCCTAGGTGAGCGTCGGCCTCGTAGATAGGTCAGGGTGGGTCTCGTGTGGCCTGCGCAAGTGCTAGTGTCACCGCTCGCCGTGCCGGCACACGCGGGGATGGTCGAGGACCATATCGTTGTAAAGGAGGGAAATTACAAGGGTGTTCTTGCAAAGTTGCTGTCTATAGGAATAGTGCAAACAACATCATGCGAATACTAGGTAGCGCAGGGGCGTCTCTACAAATGCACCAGCGCACGGGCTGTCTCCCGCCGCGGACCATCTCCCATCGCGGGCCGCGCGTGCGCATGCGTGCGCTGCGTGCAAGTGGGCCGAGTCCACGTTGTTGTGGGCCGCGCTAGTGAATTCGTTTTTCCTTTTCTTAAGGAATTAGAAATAGCTTTATGTTTTAATTTCTGAGTCGAACTTTGAAAATTAATATCAATTCGCATAGGTGTCCAAAAATTGTGAAATTAATTTTATTAAGTTCCTGAAATTGTGCTCTATCTATTAGTGTATTTATTTCATATAGATACATGTTGATACCAGGAGCTATTAAATCATTTGAGAGTGCATAGTATTATTAGGTTAATTATTGTAGGAATTTTTTGTGCTAGATTGGTGATAGCAAAAACCCTAAATTTTTTATACTAGCTTCATTGTATTATTGTGTGCTCACTATAATTTTTGTAGCCCTAAAATAGACTATTTAGTATGGTAGCTAAATACCCATTAAGGCTAAATGAATAATGGCATGATGTTGATTTATAAAAGTTAAGCACTTGTAGGGTGAGCTTGAAATCTATTTGGTAGAGATAATGATTAGCTTAGTATCTTAGTCATCAGAGCTAGCTTAGTGGCTTAACATGTGTATTCTTATTTAAGAGTTGTTATTGCCAAAATGCTCAGTGTTGCATCATCATCGCATGCATGTAGAGAACGAGTTGGCGGAGATCATGACCATCGGCGATCACGAGTTCGAGGAAATCATCGAGGAGTACGAGGAGGAGATCCTCATGCAGGAGGAGGTCCTGGAGCCACCATTGACTGACTCAGCTAACACCATGCCTGAACAAAGCAAGCCGCGGTGCATAACCTTTATTTTGAATAATAACTGGATATATATAAGTGACGTGCATTTATGTTATAGGATTTATATTGAAACTACATGCATAGATAAACCTACCTATGAGTTCTACTAGCATAGGTCGAGTAGCTGCTATGCTTAGGCTATCGGTAGCGTGAGTAACCTGTCGTTACTCATAATAGTTGATTATTATTACTCGTGATAAAATGGTGAAAGGAAATGGAGACCGGGCAGAGATATGGTACAGGTATTGGTGGGTGTAATAGGTTGTGTCCCATGGCCAACGGGGCATAGCTTGGTTACACTATTTTCCCTGTCTGTGTTGGTTAAAGACCGTTAGTTGTTGTAGATTCTAGTCAGGTCACAGACTTATTAACCTGAGCACATACTTGCTTATGGGAGCGGGAAGGCTCGTTGCTCTCTTATCGTGGGTTCTGGCTCTTTCCGGACCGACTGATTGGAGGCGAGGATGGTGGAGGTCTAAGCACCACACTGAGTCCGAGACTCAGGAGTGGGGGCTTGGAGTCCAAGTTTGGATGAGGACCTAGACCCCTTGACAGGAGAGTGGTGGGTTGGTCTTGCTTATGCCTGGGGTACAAGCGGGACGTGTGTTTTGGGGTACCCAGCTGGGATACATTGGTTCACAAATCACCGCGTGATACGGTACGATTTGGCTATGGTCTAGCACCATAGTAAGAACTGGAAGATGAAGGATGATAAATGGATCTGATTGCTCAACTCATGCTTGAAAGTACAATAGTTGCTTATATAGAATGGTTAGTTAATGAACTAATCATGACTGATAATAAAACACATACCTAAGAATTCACTACTAATAATGCTTTTCGTAAAAAGAAAACCCAACAAACCATAAAGCTTATCATATCCTTTAGAGTTGGGTAAATTATTTCCACTAGTCGGGTAAGTCTTGCGAGTACATTATGTACTCAGGGTTTATTTACCCTTGTTGCAGGTGCAACTTGAGGAGTGGCTATTCTGTGGAGGATTCTTCTGGTGGGCATAGACGGGTCCTTGTATCTTATCGTTAGATGTTTATTTCAATTCCACTATTTAAATTCCACACTCTGAACTTGGTATTGTAATAATGTATTTCTGAGAACTCTTGTTGTATGAAATGGACTAAGTATTATAAACTCGCTCTCATTATTAGATCCTAGATAAAAAAACATGGAGTGTTCGAGTTCTCCCTTGGGGTGTGCTCGACAGAACTGTCCGATGTAGCTAACTTTTGTGGCGCTTAGTGTCTGGTGGGAGACGAGCGCCTCTGGAAGCATATTATTTTGGATGGTTCTGCCACATCCTGCCCCATGGCATGCCGTAGGAAGGGCCCCGCCTACGGCGAAGGCAGGTCCTCATCCCTGGCGGCCAGATCATCCCACGGGATGGGCGACATGGAGCCATCATCCTCCTCCTCCTCTTCTTCTTCCTCTTCTTTCGACAAGCCTTGATGTCGTTTCCCTCGCTGCAGCTTCCCTCACTGCTTCAACTGCCATTTCTTCTCCTCGTCGTCCTTCTTCTTCTTCTTCCTTTGTCATCCATGGCATGGTTCGCCGCCTCACAGTCGTGTGCTCTGACAGGGGTGTGACAGAGTCCCGGAAGACTAACCCCACCGACAACTCGATGAAGCCCACATCCGACCGTATCATGGGATGCCTCGAGATCGGGAACACATCGCCGGCCTCCCCTGTGGCCTCCTTGATGCGTTGTGCGACCTCACTATCGTGAAGCAGCCCCTGGGCGAGCATCATCCTGACGAGCTACGCGCCATCAGCGGTGCCACACTCCTCGCGTGATACCCCCGATGACATCGGCCCCATGAAGGTCATGGGTATTCAGGAACGTGATGGCCTCGAGGAGGTCACGCATCCACTTCTTCTCCTTGACGGGTGCCCCCCATGGCCATAACGGCGGTACCTCTTCGATCAGACGCCCGAAGAAGACCAGCAAGGGAGCGACAGGGTCATCCTTTAGGTAGAACCAATGCGAGTGCCACCCCTTGTTGAATCTAGAGAGCTGGCAGGGCATGTACTCGGTCGCCCGATGCCCCCAGAGGTGGATGCCCGTGCATCCCATCAGCACCGAGGTCTCCTGGCCTCTCTCCTTGTTCTTGATCAAGGAGATGGAGAAGAAATATCTCCACAGCTCGAAGTGGGGCTTGATCCCTAGGTACCCCTCGCACATCGCGATGAAGGCCACGATGTGCTGGATCCTATTGGGGTTCAAGTGCTGCAGCTCGATCTGATAGTGGTGCAGCAGACCCCGGAAGAATGGGTGGGGACGAAGGGCGTGAAGGAGACGACGTAGCCATCGGGTGGCGTCGGCACATCCTCACGGCCGGGCACAAGCCACTCCATCGCATCAGTCCTCCCGCGGAGAAGACCACGCTTGACGAGGCCCTCCATCCGCGCATGGGTAATATTGGAGCGGTACCACGAATCCATGGAGGATGGAGGCGGCTGTGGAGAAGCAAAGGCGGCGGTGGAGGAGCGGAAGCTATAAATCTAGGGCTCCGGCGATGGATTAGCAAGCACGACAGATCCAAACAGCGGCGGCGGAGAAATGGAGAAGGTAAGGCTACGGTTTTGGTGTGCAGAAACGTGAAGGGGGAGGCCTCTATTTATAGGGTGGAGCGGGGCAAGAAGGCGAACCGTCCACCTAGGTTTAGGGGCTACTATCGGGTATCGATATTATGGATATCCAAATCAATGAAGTTAGCACCCACGCTGACTTTCCTGGATGGCTCGAGACATATTAAAAGGTCTTGCATGACCCCAAGGCTACGGGCTCCGTCTCGCCCAACCCCAAGGCCGCGGGCTCCGTCTCGCCCGACACCAAGGCCACGAGCTCCGTCTCGCCCGACCTCGAGGCCGCGGGCTCATCTCGCCTAACCTCGAGGCCACGGGCTCTGTCTCGCCCGACCCCAAGGACGAGGGGTCTGTATTGCCTAGGGTCACAGGCTCCGTCTCGCCCGACTTCGAGGATGCGGGTTCCACCTCGTCCGATGGAGACCCATACCGACGCTAACCACTCTAGGTCCAAGTGTATGGGCCTGGGTTAAAACTCTGACACCAGAGAAGAGGATGGCTTGCCTCGATGTAACCCATGGCCATGACTAGCCATACCTAGGGATTCACATCAAGAACAGTGTCGGACGTGCTGGTGTTGTTCTGCCTAACCCTCGTGCAGACGCTGACAGGCGCGTCAGTTCACGACGACATCCGCCGGGACGGAGTGAAACGCCATGACCGGCAGATGACGCCTGCGCATGGCATTAGTGACGAACAGGACCACGACATGGAGCCGTCCCTGTTGACATCTACAGGATCGGTGGGACCCGCATGTAGGAGAAGAAGGCCCCGACGACCCTGGAAGCCTTCTTCTCTCTCTCGTTCTTCTCATTTTTCTCCTCTGTAACCCATGTTTTCCCTTCGCCTATAAGAAGGGAAGCAGGGCGCCCCACGGGGGGAGGATCTTGACAAGGGAGAGATCTTAACACAAGAGCACGACACGAGCACACGGCTGAGCGGCAAGTGAGCTCTTAGCACCCGTTCACTCCTTTCACCAGATACTTGGGATCCCCTTCCTCTCTCGCCTGTTTGTAACCCCTACTGCAACCAAGTGTCGGTAACACGAGCAGCAGCGAACTGGACGTAGGGACATTCCGCCCGAACCAGTATAAACCATTGTGTCCTCCGAGCACACCATCCGAGCCAGACGCGCAAATACAAATTTACTCGTCGGTGGTCAAAAACACCGACAACGATTTAAAGGGCTCCTTGGGTGAACCTTTTTTATTTTACCCCATTTTGCATAAAACGACTTCAGGAGCCGGTGGAGAAAGAACGCCAAATGGGACCGAAACCCCTTAAATCTTGCTCGCATAGAGGTTTGAGATGGTATGGAGCCAAAAATAGTGGCTTCACCTCATCTTGCATGGGGTTTAGGAACTCTAAATGTGGAGTTGTTTTGCCAAACGATTACCAAAACGGCTCTAGCTCCATCGAAGGAGCTGTTGATTGAGTTGAAGTAAAAAAACAGCTTTACTGATGAAATGAAGCCAACAAGCCGTGCCAAACGGGGCCTAAGTGCCACCGTGAGATTCATGCTAGTCAATTTTTTTTCAAGTTTATTGAAAATATTAGCAACATTTATATTGAAAATATTAGCAACATTTATATTTTTAAATAAATTTATTATGAAAATAGATTTAATGACATATCTAATGATATTAATTATGTACTATTAATATTAATATCTTTTTATATATATTTAGTTAAAGTTAAATATGTTTGACTTTTTGGAAAGAAAAACAACAGATAAAAAGAGACATAGAGAGTATTGCTCAAATTGCAATTCCATTATAAAACTTAAGTCAGGAATGCCAGAATGCACGTCCTTTGAATGCCAGAATGCACGTCCACGTCCGTAAATTAATTTATTTTTCTTAGGTCCTTTGTATCTTATTACTTCGTGGATGGCGATGGCGCATCATTTTCTTTCAGCTTCTAGCATGCCAATTGCCAGCCATGTTGATGCAGTCGGTAGGGGCGTGTAGGGCTGCTTCTGCCCAAGACAACTCATCTGTGGACCAGTTTGAACGACCGAGCCGCACATACCACATGGCGTATGGCTGGCAACACCAACATGCTTCAATCATTTCACAGCATGTTCGTTTGACTATGGCTTGTTGTAAACGATCGTAAATTTACAACTGAAATAGTATTTTTTTCTCACATAAACCAATAAATAATACTTTTTTACGAACCAGTAACGATACGAACCAGTCAACCGAACAGGCTGTCAATCTTCGGATCCCTCAACAACCCTGGTCCCTGGCATCTCCAAACCAACCAGCGGCCCAATATCCACATGGCGCAGGACTCCGTGCCACAGCCACAACATTTGTTTCGAGAAATTTCCTTGACGACTTTCTGCCTGTGTTCGTTTCAGATGATTGTTCACCGGAGAAAACTTTTTTGTTTCAATTGTATTACGGCATTTTTTTTTCTTTGGCTCCATTGAACTTTTATGCACGAATTGAAGGGCATGCAGCGAAGGCCATAATCTATCAGTAGCGTTTTCTTTGCAAAGGCAAACAATTGAAAAACGCAAACAATCAATTGAATCGCCGAGACAAATTCGTTGGTCGCAGATACCTCAGATTGCACGCTAGATAGGCTTCAATGGTCGCACATACTCAGATGATATACAGTGTAGTACCGTAAAATTGCATGCACTTGGTGCTCAGGCAGTCAGGCATCAGGCTGGAAAGAATCAAATAAATCATCTCATTGATAACCAGAAAACGCAGCAGGTACATGATCGCCGCCACAAACAATGGCGCGTCGACGCACGTACTACCACCACGCGCACACCTCCGCCGCCGCCGACTCCATACATACACACGCCCGCCCGCCGACACCTCTCACACAGACAGACGCATGACACGGAACTCAACTCACGCCAGACGAATCACGCATATCAAGCAGAAACCACGCATCCACCGCGTCCGGATCTAGCAGAAGAGGTAGCCGAAGGCGGCGGCGGCGAGGGAGGCCGCGGCAAGGGGCACGGCGGCCGCGGCGTCGGAGGCCGGCGCCGGGGCGGGGGCCTCGGCGGCTGCGGCGGACGCCACGAGCGCGGCGGCCATGGCGGCGACGGCGACGAACTTCATCCTGAGGCCGGCCATCTTCTGCGCGTAGTCTGGAGTGAGGTGGGTGTTTATTGGGCCGCGCCGGATCTCTCTACGAGGGTATGAAGCTCTAGAGAGATGCGGAGTCCGGGAGAGGCGGCTGGCTTGCTGGCTCGAGCGGGAGGTGGGGGAAGGACGGTGTTGCAGGGGCGAGGGTTTTATAGAGGCGGACGGAGGCCGGAGGGGACCCGCGCGGCGCGGCCAGGTAGGCGTGAGGGGGTGGCCGGTGGGGCTGGCTGGGGCGAACGGGAAGGGCCGCACGGCTGGCTGGTCATTTGTTGGGTTCCGCCGCGTTTGGTGGCGCGCGCCTGGCATTGCCTTGCGGTTGCGCGGGCGCGGGGCCGCGGGGGCCGTTGGGATCCTCTCTGCTCTGCTGACCACGCGCGCGCCTGAGCGCGTCGCCGGCCTGGCCTCCCGCCCGCGCTGCGCGTCCTCGAGAGCCGCGCCGAGGAAACTTCGTTTCGTGCGCACGGCATATTGTGCTACTAGTAGGCAGCGGCACGCGATTCTGGCTATCTTGACAAAAGAGTTGCTTAGAAAACGTTTCATGGTATCGAACCGAGTTCAGATCCTGCGGTGGAGTGAATTTCGGCCGTTGTTTTCGGACACGATGCGTTTGCACGAATTCTTGGTGTTCGCTGGCAAGTATAGAACGCGTCGAGTCGAGGCGACGAGGCATCAGGAGCCCCACGAGGGGTCGCACGGAGAGGCGGATCCAGAGGATCTCGGTAGCAAAACGGTCATGCGCGCATGGGCAAAGACCAGCCTGGTGAGGTGGGCACAACTGGCGTGACAGTTGCCATCGGGCCCGCGGACTATTAGCTGTCAGCGAAAGGCTGTAAAATACTCCGCCGTGCTGGTCCTGCTGGCCTGCCATGCATGCGGCATGCCACATTGGCACATTGCCCCCCTTCTCGTTTGTCCCATTCCCATCCGGCGTTCGCGCACCCTCTCCAGCTTGAACCACGAGCAGGAGGCCACGAAAAATTGACCGTTGTGCCCGCAGTTCCACCGAGCAAACCGTCTGCCCGTTTCGCTGGATCCGCGCGGCGGTAGCTTCCGACGGAGCTCGCGGTGGAAGCCAGCGGCCAAACCGGACTCAGTCCATCTGATTGCGGCGTGCACGACCAAGCGACGCGTTCAAGCACGGTGCTTACAATACAAAATAGCGGCTGGCAAGACGTGACGGGCGGTTGAAGAAGCTCGATCTGGAAGGCCGTGCGCGAGCGAGCAAGTGACGAGTGATGAGCATTGAAAAGCCTCGGAGACAAAATCCGGCCCGTGGCGGTAAACCTCGTTAGGTACCGTACCGGCTCTGCGACTGTAACGTTCTTGTTTTTTTCCTTTCTTGGGCAGGACCGACCGACTGGCTTGGCTTTGGTCGTCAACTCGTGATTGCTTTTGCGGCGTGCGCGAGGCGGGTACTAGCAGTCTGGGTCGCCGGCTTTTCTCGCGCGTCACGACACCCGGGACCGGGAGCCACGCCGATGCCATGATCGGCCGACGGGGCGAGCGAGCGTGCGGAGCGTGGGACTTCACCAGTTTTGCTTGCTCTGCGTCGTCACGCGCCTGTTTGTTTATTTTATAAGCCGTATTTTTTCAGGTAATGAACATTATTTTTCTTTTACATCAAATCAGCCAGCAATACTTTCAGTCATGACTTATCAGCCAAACAAGTTCAAACAAACAGATCGCTGGAAACGTCATGGAGGCGCGAGCCATGTACTGGAGTACGGAGATGATGCACACTTCCGCGTCACGGCCTTCTTGCTTCTCAAAAAAAAAGGTCATGGCCTTCTTCCGCCACTCACTCTAACCCTCCGTCCGTGTGCACAGGCAGCACAACTCGCGGTCGTGGCCTGCCGTGCGCCCGTGCCGAGCGACCACCAAGCGGCCAGCGAGGCTCTCCGTGGCGCACGCGTGCACGCAAAGACGATGCCCTTCCTTCTCACGCTGGGCGCCCGAAAGGCGCCCTCGTCGTCAACGCTGTCGCGCCTGTTAGAAATTTAGGCATTTTCATGGTTAATTTAATCCAGAAATATAACATCAGCAGGTTCGTGACGGCATATATGTGCATGTATATATCTCTAATGAACGCTACAGCATGCAGACATGACATACAGATCGATACAGTAAGAACGCTAAGTGTGGTAATTACAGAGATAAGAATGTATCCAGCGGAGGGTCCCATGCCAAGGGCATCGGAGGCTCCATTCACACTAGTCGATATAGTGTGTTGCTCGAAGTCGTGGACCGTAGTCGATGCAGAAAGATGTTCGCAGCGTAATCCCACGAACAGTCACCGGGAAGAAGACGCCTTGCTGTTCCGCAAGCAATTATCGGAAAAAAGACAGGTTCCGAGAGCGATCACCACCAGGAAGAAGACGTACGTGGACGATGTAAGGAAAATAGACCCTAAGCCTATTTATTTTGGATTTTGGTGTTTGATGACCAACACAATCAAATTGGACTAATGAATTTGCAAGTGATTGTTTTAAAGTTCAATAGGGTGCAAGACGTGACTTGGACGAATGCGACGTGATGATCCGATGATCAACACCACAAGCAAGGCCCTAGAAGCACAAGAGAAGACCCAAGATATCAAGCAAAGTCCAAACACGAAGATAGGAATCAAGCCGCACGCAAGATCGCGAAGAAACGAGCTCATAGAGGAGACCGGACGCTGGAGAAAAGTGACCGGACGCTCCGATCAGTGACTCGACTACAGCAGGCGTCAGTAGCAGCGACCGAACGCTGAATAAGCAAAACGACCGGACTCACCGATGGCACTGTTCATCAGTCCAGCAACACATTCAGCATTGACCGGACGCTGGCGGTAAACCGACCGGACGCAGGACAACAGCATCTGATCGAGTACAGAGAGGTTCCAGAGCGGCGAAATTGCGACCGGACGCGTCCGGTGGCATGTGACCGGACGTTGGCAGCGTCCGATCAGTTGATCGCAGCTCTAACGATCGGGACGACCGGACGCGTCTGGTCAGGACGTGATCAGCGTCCGGTCAGTAATAGAAAAGCGGGATTTCGATCCCAACGGCTACTTTCTCAATGGGGCTTATATATACAACCTCCAAGTCCCCAACCGGCCAAATAGAAAAAGTGTGGAGCTGAGAAAATATACCAAGGGTGTTGATACACCATTTTAGTGATCTCCATATGCATAGTGCTTAGTGATTTATTAGGTGATTAGCGTAGGTACTTTGTGAAGTGCTTAGGTTGATTAGACCACCGCTTATGCGCTTGCTGTAGGTTTAGGTCTAGTGTTTAGTGACGTTTACATATCTCTTATCACTTGGTGCTTGTGCGCACCATTGTTGTACATCGAAATGGCTTATAGTCTTGCGAGATCACACCAACCACGTTTGTGGTGTGGCCGCCTGAAAGGATCAAGATGCCCAAGAGGGGTGGTGAATTGGGCTAATTCTAAATTTCTGTGCAATAATTAAGTCCGACGGTTAGCCCAATTAACCCCTTGTGCCTAGAAAGTATTTCTATTGATCTACCGCATAAAAGTTTAGCAACCTATGTTCCAATCCTACTCTAGCATGGCAATTCTATGAATGTAAATGACAAGAATTGAATTGCTCAAAGTAAATGCATAAAGTAAAGAGAGAGGGAGGAACACGGTGATGTTTTGCTGAGGTATCGGAGAGTCGCCACTTTTCACTAGTCCTCGTTGGAGCACCCACGCAAGGGTGTAGCTTCCCCTTGATCTGCGCAAGGATCAAGTGCTCTCTACGGATTGATTCTTTGACACTCTGTCGCGGTGAATCACCCACAACCGCTCACAACTTGAGTTGGGTCATCCACAAGCTCCGCCGGATGATCACCAAACTCCCAATCACCACCAAGCCGTCTAGGTGATGGCGATCACCAAGAGTAACAAGCACGAACTCTCACTTGACCACGATAAGCCTAATGAGAAGGGTGGATGCACACTTTGCTACTCTTGCTTTCACTAATGAGGGCTCTCTTTGGGATTCTCAAATCTCAATCACCTCACTAGGACCTTGCTCTTCTTGGCACTCTCAAAGGTGTTTCTCAGCTGTTGGAATGAGCAAAAGTACCCCCTCATACGAATGGAGGAAGTATTTATAACCTTGGTTGAAAAACGAACCGTTATGTGCCTCTGCGGGGTGACCGGACGCTCCGGTCAGTTCTCCCCGAACTCCAGTGTTTAAGTTGTGACCGGACGTGTTCGGTCATGATTTTCCCTCTCTGGAACCTTACTGGAGTCGACCGGACGCTGGCACCCAGCGTCCGGTCGTGTCCAGACGTTTTCACCTTGATCAAATGAACTGACCAAACTCTGCGCCAGCGTCCGGTCACTTCGGAACCAGCGTCTGGTCAGCATTTGACCCTCCATTCACTTTCAACTCTCGATCATATGTGAATGAAGTTTGCTCCAATGGATCTAAGGGCTTTTTAGGAGCTACCTAGTGCTAAATTTAGCAAGTGTGCACCACACCTAACTCACTAGACTCACCTAGGTCAAGCTACCCGTCCATACCCACCTTAATAGTACGGCCAAAGGAAAAACAAAGTCATAAACTACTCTAAGTGTCTCCTCAACATCAAACGACACTTAGAACTAGTCCATCCTTAACCTTGTCGTCCATCCTTTAAAAACTGAAACGATTTCCATCGTAGGGGCATGACCACCATGATAGCCCAATCGATCTCTATTACCGTGATCTAACTTAATTGCCTCTGTAAAATACACGTTAGTCATAGTAATCACATATTGTCATTAATCACCAAAATCCAACTAGGGGCCTAGATGCTTTCACCGCCACCGTGTACCGGAGGGAACAAGGCCCGCGACGTTTCGGCTGGAAGCTTGATAGTGAAGACGACGGGGAGCATCTGGGAGAGGCTTGCCGGAAGGCACGTCGGAGACCCACTTGCGTGTGGGGAAGGCCCAAGGCTATCTACGGAGTTACTCGACTGAGAGCTTGGCCCTTGCGAGGGATTTCTTACGAGAGGCTTCAACGAGGACTAGGGGGAAGCTTACGCGCTTCTCGATACCTCGGTAAAAATACCAGAGTTGTCGACGGAAGTTTGCATATCTCTACCTTGCTCTTTAGCTTCCGTATTTACATTGATTATATTACTCCTTTTGTGGTAGAGATAGCAACACACTAGCAAAACCG
Source organism: Miscanthus floridulus (assembly GCF_019320115.1). Lineage (NCBI taxonomy): Eukaryota > Viridiplantae > Streptophyta > Magnoliopsida > Poales > Poaceae > Miscanthus > Miscanthus floridulus. Next base: position 133,305,364 of record NC_089582.1, on the reverse strand, counting down.
TAGTTGCACATTTAGATAGTTTATCTATTGCATGGGTTTTGTTAGAATTAGAAAAAGAGGCCATAGTTAAGAGTTAGATTTTTAAGTTGCCTCATTCATCCCTCCTCTTAGGCGTCACGGTCCCCTACAAGTGGTATCAGAGCCGGTTAACTCAATTTGGACCTTTGGCTTAACCACCGTTGAGCCGACGCTATCTAGAGTGATTAGGATGAATACCTCTAGGCCTCCACACTTTGACAGCACTAACTTCTCCTATTATAAAGCTAGAATGGCTTGCTACCTTGAGGTAGTTGATTTGAGAGTTTGGAGAGTCACTCGTGACGGGATGAAACCCATTAGAATCTCGATAAACCCACGAAGAGTGAAGAAAAGGAATTTTATTTCAACGCTAGAGCTAAAAATTGCTTGTTTGAATCATTTAGTATGGATGTGTTTAACCAAGTGTTCACTTTAAATATGGCACATGAGATTTGGTTAAAACTCCAAGAGCTCCATGACGGCACATCTAATGTCTGTGAGCAAAAACATTGTCTAGCTAAACACAATTATGATTCCTTTACAATGAATGATTATGAGCTTGTTCATGATATGTATTCTCGTTTGAATCTAATTATCAATGAGCTCCATTCAATAGGACTAACAAAGCTAGATGATACGGACATCGTGAGAAAGATCATCTCCGTGCTACCACAAAAGAAATATGCAAGCATCATCACTATCCTTCACAACATGGAGGACTTGAGCACCATGACCCCGGCCATAGTCATTGGCAAGATGGTGGCATTTGAAATGTCACGCAAGATGGATTAAGAAGAAGCCTCTTCATCAAGCAAAGGCAAAGCTCTCGCATGTAGCGAGAAAAAAAAGATGAAGGGCAAGCAAGTTGGAAAAGCTCAAGCTCAAGCTCCTCAAGTGAAGATGAAGAAGAAGATGAGGATGATGATGATGATGATTCAAGTGATGATCAATCTTCCTCATCCACCTCCGACCTTGATGAAGAGTCAATCAAACTAATCAACAAGGTGGAGAAGATAATCCAAGAGCTCAATATCAAGGGTGTGCCCATCGAAATCCAAGATCTCATTTTTACCAATCAAATAAATAAGCAAAGAAAGAGAGGATGCTATGGATGCGACGAGTTGGGGCACTTTGTGGAAGTTTGTCCAAACAAGCCCATACCCAAGACAAAAGAAGAAGACATGCAAGAACCAAGCCCTCACATCAATAAAGTCATGGGATGGTTTTTCAAGTAAAGAACACCATCACAAGAGACGAGGGCGCAAGCACTCATCATCAAGCTCTTCTCGTGTGTGCCTTATGGCACAAGGTAACAAAAGCTCATCCTCTAGTGAGAGTGATAGTGATGATAAAATGCCTTCTTATGATGAAATTGTGCAACAAAATCTTAATTATGCTAAAGTTTGTACTAGTCAACAAAAGAAGCTCGGAAAAATAAAAGAAAAGCTAGATAGTTCACAAGAAGCATATAAAACTTTGCTTGAACAATATGAGAACTTTGCTAATCTTAATGTTGAACTGTCTACTAAAATTGAGCAACTTGAGGCTAGTGCAACAACAAATGCATGCACAATCAATGATGAGCAACTTGTAAAGAAAAATTAAAAATTAAAAGAAAAGTTAGCTAGCTCACAAGATGCTTATAAAAGTTTGCTTGCTAAAATAGAAACCATGTGCACACATTGTGATGAGCTAACTAATAAAGTTGCTAATCTTAAAGCTGTTAGTTCAACCCCCACCAAGGCAACTAAAAAGAAAAGTTTTATCTTTAACATGTCTAAAAAGGATGCCTCTACTTCTTGTAACGATTTAAGTTTAGACTCACCCTTGTGCAATCGAGTTTGTGTTGAGAAAGTTGTTGTAGATACATGCACACAAGAGGTTGCAAAGGAGAATGAGCAACTCAAGGAAGAAGTAGCTCACCTCACCAAGGACTTGACTCAAGTGAAAGGCAAGGCGAAGCAAGCCCAACTTCATCAAGATAACACTGTCAAGGGAGTGAAGAAGCTTGATGAAGGACAAACCGTGGTTTGTTACGTGTGCCACAAGGAAGGTCACAAAGTCCTATGAGTGCAAGGTGAAGAATGGGGGAGGAGCAAAGAAGAAAGAGAAGAAGCAAACAAGCAAGCTCTCCAACACATACACCAACAAGGTGGATAAAAAGACCTCCACACCTTATCTCTTGAAGAAGAAGAAAATGACAAGGTGGTGGCCATCAAGGTGAACAAGCAAGCCAACAATGGGGTCAAATGCTTTTGGGTGCCAAAGGAAATCATCTCCAACATGAAGAGCACTAAAAAGGTTTGGATCCCGAAAGGGAAGTAAGAAGTCCGATGGACTTCGGGTAATTTGGAGACTTGGCAAAGTATGGATGCATTTCATGGGGTGCATCATGATGGACAAAATCATTGCCAAGTGGGTTAGTGAATACTATGGATCCAAATTCCCCTTCTCATGTTAGGTGACTAGATTCAATTTCCCTCAAGTAGTATCAATTTGCATTTCCTACAAGTGGGATTTCTTACAAATTGGTATCTTTAAGCATATAGTTACTTTTCATGCCTATGTTTGCATTTGCATGCTTAAATCTTTTATCATGCATACACTAGGTATATCTTACGGTAGGCTTGCTCGGTTTTATTCTTATTCTTTAGAGCAAATCCTACATGGTTTAAAATTATTTAGGAGCACAACACATAGCTTGTCTTTCGATTATTCATCTAATATGTGCCAAAGTCCAAATTGTAGATAATTTCTCCCGAATATCGCCTTCGAAAATGACTCTCATATTCATGTGATGTCATCTTTCAAGTGGTATTTTTTATTCTAAAATCAATGTGCATGTTTCCTACAAGTATTCCATACTTGTGTGCACAAATTTAGGGGGAGGTTACTCTACAAGTTGGATGCTTTGAGACTAACACCTTTTCAAGCTTATCATGTGTGTAGTAGTCTCATTGCAAGAAAAATGGAGTCTCTGGAGTTAAGCATCATACTTCAAATATCCACCACCTATTGCAAGTGCTAAAAATCAAATTGGCTTCCACATGTGGTATTTCTAAATCGATATCATCATGTTGATTTTATTTTGATATCTATATGCTTTCTCCATGCATTATATAGATTAAATTCCCTTAGGCAATAATTTGCTAATTATGTATATGCTTTGTCTTCTACCATATGTATGCATAGATTTAGGGAGAGCTTAATCTATATAATGTAAGAGTCAAATTTTGTGATCTATTTCACTCTACACACAAAGGATCACAAAGTTTGACCCTCCCTTGTGCTACTAATGTCTTCCTTTTCGGTGTTTGATTCCAAAGGGGGAGAATTTAGAGGACCAAAAGCAAGCATTAATTTGTAGGACCAAAAGCTAGATCATTTACAAGTGGTAATGGTCTACAAGTGGTGTCTACAAGTGGTAATGGTCCGAGAAAGGGAGGATAGTGGATTATGAATTAGCCTATGTAATGTGGAGAATTTGTAGGAAGCAAGGCTTAAATCCATAATGCCATATGGGGACATTTGCAAGAGCAAGATAAGTTTTTATGTAGTATCTTTTAGTCTTACAAGTAGTATCTTTTAGCATCATATAACCTTGCCCCTTGCATTGCATCCTAGCAAGTAGATAACTTTTAAATTGCAAATTTTTATTATTTACTTGCTTTGGTCGTGTTGTCATCAATCACCAAAAAGGGGGAGATTGTAAGGAAAATGGACCCTAGGCCCATTTACTTTGGATTTTGGTGTTTCATGACCAACACAACCAAATTGGACTAATGAATTTGCAAGTGATTGTTTTGAAGTTTAATAGGGTGCAAGACGTGACTTGGACGAAGGCGACATGATGATCCGATGATCAACACCACAAGCAAAGACCCTAGGAGCATAAGAGAAGACCCAAGATATCAAGCAAAGTCCAAGCACGAAGATAGAAACCAAACCGCACGCAAGATCACGAAGAAACGAGCTGACAGAAGAGACCGGACGCTAGAGAAAAGTGATTGGACGCTCCGATCAGTGACTCGACTACAGTAGGTGTCACAGCAGCGACCAGACACTGAACAAGCAAAATAACCGGACGCACTGATGGCACTATTCATCAGTCCGGCAATACATTTAGCATTGGTCTTGCGGCGTGCGCGAGGCGGGTACTAGCACTCTGGGTCGCCGGCTTTTCTCGTGCGTCACGACACTCGGGACCGGGAGCCACGCTGATGCCATGATCGGCCGATGGGGTGAGCGAGTGTGTGGAGCGTGGGACTTCAATAGTTTTGCTTGCTCTGCATCGTCACACGCCCTGTTCGTTTGGTCTTGTTTGTTTTATAAGCCATACTTTTTCAGCCAACGAACAATATTTTTCTCTCACACCAAATCAGCCAACAGTACTTTCTGTCATGGCTTATCAGCCAAACAAGCCCAAACGAACAGGCCGCTAGAAACGTCATGGAGGCACGGGCCATGTACTGGAGTGCAGAGATGATGCACACTTCCACATCACGGCCTTCTTGCTTCTAAAAAAAGGTCACGGCCTTCTTCTGCCACTCACTCTACCCCTCCGTCCGTGTGCACAGGCAGCATAGCTCGCGGTCATGGCGTACCGTGTGCCTGTGCCGAGCGACCACCAAGTGGCCAGCAAGGCTCTCTGTGGTGCATGCGTGCATGCAAAGACAATGCCCTTCCTTCTCACGCTGGGCGCCCGGGAGGTGCCCTCGCCGTCAACGCTGTCGCGACTGTTAGAAATTTAGGCATTTTCATGGTTAATTTAATCCAAAAATATAATATCGGTAGGTTCATGGCAGCATATATGTGCATGTGTATACCTCTAATGAACGCTACAGCATGCATACATGACATACAGATCGATACAGTAAGAACGCTAAGTGTGGTAATTACAGAGATAAGAATGTGCCAGCGGAGGGTCCCATGCCGAGGGCATCGGAGGCTCTATTCGCACTAGTCGACATAGTGCGTTGCTCGAAGTCATGGACCATAGTTGATGCAGGAAGATGTTCGCAGTGCAGTTCCATGAACAGTCACCAGGAAGAAGACGCCTTGCTGTTCCGTAAGCAATCACCGGGAAAAAGATGGGTTCTGAGAGCGATCACCACCAGGAAGAAGATGTACGTGGACGATGTAAGGAAAATAGACCCTAGGCCCATTTACTTTGGATTTTGGTGTTTGATGACCAACAAAACCAAATTGGACTAATGAATTTGCAAGTGATTGTTTTCAAGTTCAATAGGGTGCAAGACGTGACTTGGACGAAGGCGACGTGATGATCTGATGATCAACACCACAAGCAATACCCTAGGAGCACAAGAGAAGACCCAAGATATCAAGTAAAGTCTAAACACGAAGATAGGAACCAGGCCGCATGCAAGATCGTGAAGAAACTAGATCACAGAGGAGACCGGACACTGGAGAAAAGTGACCGGACGCTCCGATCAGTGACTCGACTATAGCAGGCGTCAGCAACAGCGACCGGACGCTGAACAAGCAAAACGACCGGACTCACCGATGGCATTGTTCATCAGTCCGGCAACACATTCAGCATTGACCGGACGAAGGACAACAGCATCTAATCGAGTACACAGAGGTTCCAGAGAGGCGAAATTGCGACCGGACGCGTCCAGCGTCCGATCAGTTGATCGTAGCTCTAACGGTCGGGACGACCAGACACGTCCGGTCAGGACATGATCAACGTCCGGTCAGTAGCAGAAAAGCTGAATTTTGACCCTAACGGCTACTTTCTCAGTGGGGCTTATATATACAACCCCCAACCGGCCAAATGGAAAAAGTGTGGAGCTGAGGAAACATACCAAGGGTGTTGATACACCATTTTAGTGATCTCCACATGCATAGTACTTAGTGATTCATTAGGTGATTAGCGTAGGTACTTTGCAAAGTGCTTAGGTTGATTAGACCACCGCTTATGCGCTTACTCTAGGTTTAGGCCTAGTGTTTAGTGAGGTTTGCATACCTCTTACCACTTGGTGCTTGTGCGCACCATTGTTGTACATCAAAAGGGGCTTGTAGCCTTGCGAGATCACACCAACCGTGTTTATGGTGTGGCCACCACCGTGTACCGGAGGGAACAAGGCCCGCGATGTTTCAGCCAAAAGCTTGATAGTGAAGACGGCGGGAAGCATCTAGGAGAGGCTTGCCGAAAGGCACGTCGGAGACCCACTTGCGCGTGGGGAAGACCCGAGGCTATCCATGGAGTTACCTGACCAGGAGCTTGGCCCTTGTGAGGGATTCCTTGCGAGGGGCTCCAACAAGGACTAGGGGGATGCTTGCGCGCTTCTCGATACCTCGGTAAAAATATCAGAGTCGTCGACGAAAGTTTGCATATCTCTACCTTGCTCTTTAGCTTCCGCATTTACATTGATTACATTACTCCTTTTGTGGTAGCGATAGCAACACACTAGCAAAACCGTAGTTGCATATTTAGATAGTTTATCTATTGCATAGGTTTTGCTAGGATTAGAAAAAGAGGCCATAGTTAAGAGTTAGATTTTTAAGTTGCCTCATTCATCCCCCCCTCTTAGGCATCACGGTCCCCTACAAGTGGTATCCGAGCTAGTTGGCTCAATTTGGACCTTTGGCTTAACCGCCGTTGAGCCGACGCTATCTAGAGTGATTGGGATGGATACCTCTAGGCCTCCGCACTTTGACGGCACTAACTTTTCCTATTATAAAGCTAGAATGGCTTGCTACCTTGAGGTAGTTGATTTAGGAGTTTGGAGAGCCACTTGTGATAGGATGAAACCCATTAAGAATCCCAATAAACCCACGAAGAGTGAAGAAAAGAAAATTCATTTCAATGCTAGAGCTAAAAATTGCTTGTTTAAATCATTTAGTATGGATGTGTTTAACCAAGTGTTCACTTAAAATACGTACATGAGATTTGGTTAAAACTCCAAGAGCTCCGTGATGGCACATCTAATGTCCGTGAGCAAAAACATTATCTAGCTAAACACAATTATGATTCCTTTACAATGAATGATTATGAGTTTGTTCGTGATATGTATTCTCGTTTGAAAATAATTATCAATGTGCTCTATTCAATAGGACTAACAAAGCTAGATGATGCGGACATCATGAGGAAGATCATCTCCGTGCTACCACAAAAGAAATATGCAAGCATTATCACTATCCTTCACATCATGGAGGACTTGAGCACCATGACCCCGGCCATAGTTATTGGCAAGATAGTGGCATTTAAAAGGTCACGCAAGATGGGTCAAGAAGAAGCCTCTTCATCAAGCAAAGGCAAAGCTCTCGCATGTAGCGAGAAAAAGAAGATGAAGGGCAAGTAAGTTGAGACAAGCTCAAGCTCAAGGTCCTCAAGTGAAGACGAAGAAGAAGATGAGGATGATGATGATGATGATGATGATGATGATGATGATCATTCAAGTGATGATCAATCTTCCTTGCCTCCACCATAAAGGATACGGCACAATCACCTCGCCTTCACCATAAAGGAGAGAAAACTCCCATAATTATGTGGAGTAAGTGGCAAAAGACTGGCCACGCCCGTTCGCTCACCGCTCGCCTGCCTGCCTGCCTGCCTCACCACGCCCATAGCCTCGGCCTCGACCCGGCCGACGACGGCGGTGGCGGCGGCACGTGCGTGCGCATGGCATGCCTATGTCCTTTTCTCAGCTTCTCAATTAAGATGAAAATTTTCCAACCATATAAGTTGAGTCAACATTCAGTCAAAATCCTGTATGCTATTAAATCATACAATGCTTAATATTATGTACCATAGAGTTTTATTTGATTTATTAAATATTATATGGGCCAAGCCCATAATATATCCAATAATCCTCACCAAACTCTTGGGTTTATAACAAAGTAGTCTCAGAACTACATTTCTTTTATATACCAGTGTTTCGATGGAAACTGTTAAGTTGAACATCAATTTAGAGCAATAGTTTCACTCAGTCACAACTGAATAATGGACTAAGCCTTGAATTGACAATTTTGTGTGAGGTGAATATCACTAAAGTCCTTAGCTGATACTTGGCTGCAAAAGACATCCCCTCTATTTGAAGTATATAAGTCATACTCCAGTGCCTTTCATGAGTATTTAGAGATCACCTAAATCTCATAGACTGTGACCAGCAGTCTGACTCATATAGGTGTGCTCCTCAAAAGATGGTCTATGGAACAACATCTTTGCTTTAGCAAGCCACTTGGAACACATTAAGGTAAAAATCAACCTGCCTTACAGAAAGGAAAGACATGCATCAGAAATAAGTCTTACTAAGGATCTTTTCTCACAATTTACTATTAGCTTGTTTCACCATCCTACTTCACGGGATCTCCGATCACATAGAATAGGTTACCACTATAGTAAATTTCAAGTGGGTCTCAAACCCATCTCTCTCGATGCACTTTCTATCACATTGCGTGATAGACCCTTAGTGAATTGATCTGCCAGATTATTAGACGTGTGAATATAGTTCAACGCTATTACTCCGGAGTTTCTCAATTTTTTTGATCGATTTTAGTCGTCTCTTAACATACCTTGTGGACTTTATGTTATCCTTAGAACTGTTAACCTTCGTAATCACAGTCTGGTTATCGCAGTTCATAGAAATAGCCAGTATGAATTTTTCAACAACCAGTAAATCCATAAGGAAATCACGAAGCCTCTCGGCCTTAGAGCCAGTGGTGTCTAATGCTGTGAGTTCTGCTTCTATTGTAGACTTTGTAAAGATAGTCTGCTTACAAGACTTTTAGGAAATAGCACCACCTCCAAGCGAAAATACATATCCACTTGTGGCATAAAGCTCATCAGCATTAGAGATTCAGTTGGCATCACAATAGCCTTCCAACACCTTCGGATGTCTAGTATAACGAATACCATAGCTCACAGTGCCCTTTAGATAGCGCATCACTCTCTCAAGAGTACGCCAATGATCATCTCCCGGGTTTGACACAAACCAGCTCAGTTTGTACACAACAAATGAGATGCCAGGCCTTATTGCACTAGCAAGATACATGAGCGAACCAATGATCTGGGAATATCTCAACTAATCCCTTGTTATTCTCCTATTTTCCTCAATAGCACACTTAGGTCATAAGGTGTAGGAGCAGGTGCAAAGTCACTAAACCCAAAGTGACTCAACACCTTTTCCACATAGTGGGATTGTAATAGAGCTACCCTACCATCACCTTCTCTCAGAAGCTTGATATTAAGAATAACATCAGCCTCTCCCAAATCTTTCATCTCAAAATTATTAGATAAAAATTCCTTCAACTCCTCAATCACTTTGAGGCTGGATCCAAAGATCAGTATGTCATCAACATATAAGCACAGAATAACTCCTTCACCCCTACCATACCGATAGTACACATATTTGTCAGCTTCATTCACAACAAAGCCAACAGATGTTAGAGTTCTGTCAAACTTCTCATGCCACTGCTTAGGAGCTTGTTTTAGTCCATATAATGACTTTAATAATTGACACACCTTGCCTTTCTTGACCATTTGCTACAAACCCATCCGGCTGATCTATATAGATCTCCTCCTCTAACTCTCCATTTAGGAAAGTTGTCTTAATGTCCATTTGATGAACGATAAGACAATAAGAGGCTGCCAGGGAAAGCAAAACTCAAATTGTGGTTAATCGGGCAACTGGTGAATAAGTATCAAAGAAATCCTCACTTTCTTTTTGAGTATAACCCTTGGCCACAAGCCTTACCTTGTACCTCTCGATAGTACCATCAGGCCTAAGCTTTTTCTTGAATACCTATTTGCACCCTATAGGCTTGCACCCATAGGGACGATCAACTATTTCTCAAGTTCCATTAGACATAACATAATCCATCTCACTCTGTACTACTTCCTTCCATAAGTCAGCATCATAAGAGGAATATGCATCTTCAATGGTCGTTGGTGTGTCATCCATAAGGTACACAATATAGTCATCATCAAAAGACTTTGTAATCCTTTGTCTCTTACTTTTTCTAGTGACTATAGTGTCATCCTCCTCAGGATTTTGCATATAGGGTTCCTCAATTTGTTCTATCGGAGTAAAATTTTCATTCTCATAGAGAATTATAAATTCACGACCAGTCGTGTTAGGTGCATTTTTTATGAAAAACTCATTCTAAAAAAATGTAGCGTCTCTAGATTCCATGATTATATCAACAGCCATCTCAGAAACACTAGAATTTATAATTAAAAATCTATAACCCACGCTGTGAATAGCATAACCAAGAAAAACACAATCAACAGTCTTTGGTCCAAGCATTCGCTTTTTGTTTATTAGCATATTCACCTTTGCCAAACAACCCCAAGTTCACAGGCAAGAGAGATTTAATCTCTTCTTCTCTCATTCCTCAAATGGTGTAATTTCTTTGTTCTTTGTGGACACTATATTTAGGACATGACATGCTATCAATATAGCCTCCCCCACCATTCCTTAGATAATCCCGTAGTCTCTAACATGGCATTAACCAAATCAGTTAGAGTGCGGTTCTTTCTCTCTGCAATCCCATTGGACTGTGGTGAGTATGGTGGCGTCATCTCATGAATAATTCCATGCACCGCGCAAAACTCATAAAATTTATTTGAGAAATATTCTCCCCCGCGATCAGACCACAAACGCTTGATTTTCTTCTCAAGTTGATTTTCTACCTCAGCTTTATAGACTTTAAAATAATGCAACGCTTCATCTTTAGTTTTCAATAAATACACGTAGCAAAATCTAGTATAATCATCTATAAATGTCATGAAGTATCGTCTACCGCCTTTAGTCAATTCACCATTCATTTCGCATAAATCAGAATGAACGAGTTCTAATGGTGCCAAGTTCCTCGCCTCAGCAGCCTTGTGAGGCTTGCACGGTTGCTTCGATTGCACACACACCTGGCACTTAGAATCTTTGACTAAGTTAAATTTTGGGATTAAATTCAGATTTGCAAGCCGCATGAGACAACCAAAATTAATGTGACAAGGTCGTGAATGCCATATATTCGACTCATCCGAAACTTTAACATTGTTCACTACTTTATTACACACATCATCAAGCAAAGATAAGCGGAACAAGTCTTCACAATCATAATCTATTCCAATAAATATTTCATGTCTCGACACAACACACTTATTGGACTCAAGCATAATTTTAAAGCCATCGCGACACATCTAAGAACCGCTAACAAGATTCTTTTTGATGGAGGGGACATGCTGTACGTTCTTTAATAGCACCGTCTTTTCCGAAGTAAACTTCAAAACGACCGTACCAGCACCAAGAACACGTGCATGCGAACCATTTCTCATCAGCAAGGCTCCAGTCCTATCGGCCTGATAGGAAGTAAACAAAGAAACATCAGCATACACATGAATATTAGCATCGCTGTCCATCCACCACTCAGGTGAAAGACAAACTAAAAGAACAAAATATAAAGAATTACCATACCTAGATGTTCCTCCTTCAGTCTCGCTAATCACAACGTTTGTTGATTTCTTTTCTTGCTTATATTTATGGTCTGGGCACGTACTTGCCCAATGCTCATCACTCCCGCAAACAAAGCAACCTCCACCTTTCTTGTTATTTTTCTTCTTAAACTGAGCAGTCTGCTTAGGCTTTGTATTGTTGTTCTCTTGCATGTTCTTTTTCTTTTTATTACGAGATGCAAATGAGTTTTTCTTCTGCACCATATTGGCAGCGGAAGACTCAACTCCTTTTCCACGGTTGTCCTTTACTCTCGTCCTCTCCTCAACATCAAGAGATCCAATAAGTTCAGTCACGCTAAACTCTTGTCTCTTGTGTTTTAGAGAAGTAGCAAAATTGCTCCAAGAAGGTGGCAGCTTAGCGATTATACCACCGACCACAAACTTATCGGGCAACAAACATAGGAAATGTTCTAGTTCCTTTGCTAACGTCTATATCTTATGAGCCTGTTCGACTACAGAACGGTTTTCAACCATTTTGTAGTCATATAGCTGCTCCATAAGGTACAACTCACTAACAGCATCAGAAACTCCAAACTTTGCCTCAAGAGCATCACATAACTCTTTGCTTGATGTGCAAGATATGTAGTTTTTCTCATACTTAGGATGAAGTGTACTAACCACGGCGTCTCGAAATAGGTTATCGGCAGCCAAGAACTTTTTCTCCTCCTCAGGATTAAATTGTTCAGGCTTTCCATGCGTGGCGTGATAGCAGTTCATCGCAGTCAACCACAATACCTTCTTGACACGCCATATTATAAAATTCTTGCCATCAAAATTATTTGGCTTCAAAGCAGCAGCAAAACCACTGACAGAAAATTGTCTAACATTAGGTTTTTGGATTGTTAGAAATTTATGTATTTTCATGGTTAATTTAATCCAGAAATATAACATCAGCAGGTTCATGACTGCATATATGTGCATGTGTATATCTCTAATGAACGCTACAGCATGCAAACATGACATACAGATCGCTACAGTAAGAACGCTAAGTGCGGTAATTACAGAGATACAAATGTACCCAGCGGAGGGTCCCATATCGAGGGCATCGGAGGCTCCATTCGCACTAGTCGACATAGTGCGTTGCTAGAAGTCGTGGACCACAGTCGATGTAGGAAGATGTTCGCAGTGCAGTCCCACGAACGGTCACCAGGAATAAGACGCATTGCTGTTCCACAAGTAACCACCGAGAAAAAGACGAGTTCTGAGAGCGATCACCACCAGGAAGAAGACGTACGTGGATAAGCAGTCGCGGATCGCTCCCCAAAAACCTAATCGCCGCTCACCCCGTGCAAGGTTCTCAGGCAGATGAGGGTTCCGGAGGCACATACTTTCCCGCTACTCCATGCGCGCAGAGGTACGGGACGGGAAAGTCAGAGGGCTGCTGACATGTGGTTTCTCTCGGGAGCGGTTGCGGAAGGGAGAATGACTGACAGAGGACGTTCTGTTTTATGCCTACGACGAGGAGAAAGAGAGCCAGCAGAGGAATTTAGGAGACGGAGACACGAAGAGATGAGGAAACGGAAACGGCGCAATCACCTCGCCTCCACCATAAAGGAGAGAAAACTCCCGTAATTATGTGGATTAAGTGGCAAAAGACAGGCCACGCCCGCCCGCTCGCTCACCGCTCGCCTGCCACGCCCACGGCCTCAGCGATGGCGGCGTGCGCGCGTGACACGTCTATATACTTTTATCAGCTTCTCAATTAAAATGAAAAATTTTCAACCATATAAGCTGAGTCAACGTTCAATCAAAATCTCATATAATATTAAAACATACTACACTTAATGTTAGAGTTTTATTTGATTTATTAAATATTATACGACAAGCCTATAATATATGCAACAGCGCCTACTCCTTCCGCTCCACCTACAAATTACTAATGGCCGGCACAACCACCGGCACCGTCACGTCTCCGTCTCCGCCTCCGCTTCCCCCCTCCTCTACTCTCGCCTCCGCAACCGCCGCGGCCGATTCTTCGTGTCCTCCTCCTCGTCTCAGGTCCGACTCGTCCCCTCTCCGCCTGCCGCCGGCGGCCGCCCTTAATCTTATTAACCGTTTCGTGCGGGCAGATGTTCGATGAAATGCCTCCGCGGCGGTGATGTATTTGGCTGATGGTGCTCTGGTGTTTGTTTGTCTGCGTTGCAGATGGCGGCGCCTGCCGACGCCCCCGGTGGTTCCTCGGATGCGTTCGAGGTGATCCGCGTTCACCAGGTGTGGCCCTTGGCTTTTCTCGTTGGCTTTGGGGATCGTGTGTCTGTCATGACCCGTGGGCAGTAGCTATGCAACTCAAGTGAAGTGAATTCGGTGTTTTGGGTCCGTTTAGTTGTGTAGGAGTAGGACCCAGTGTGTCTACAATTTTGGATTTTTGAGACTAGTGAAGGGCCCAAGGGGTGGGCGGTGGGGGTGTCAAATAAATTCACCAAAATAACTTACTATTCAATTGAAATAGGTGGATTGTTTAGTATGATCATTTTCTTCTCAAAAGTCAACGTGAGGAAGAAAAACATTGATGTGCAAATGTTTTCTTTACAAAGACCAGAGTCCCATGTTACGATGTTGTGAGGCCTCATTGCCTCTTGTAGCAAATCATAGCTATTGCCAAGTCCCAACTGAACCTTGTCAATTCCTGCAGCATGTTCAATCAACTTATCATGTGAGTCAATGAGTATATCTGCAACAACTGCGGTAGGGTTGAATACTTAAATAAGTTTGCGAGTCACTTAAGCAGTGAGTCAGTTAAGCTTGTATCTGGATCTTTCTGATTTACTCAATATTCTCATAATTATAGGCAAAAGCTGCTTGTCTTTCTCCAGTTGAAGAAATACGGACCATTCTGGACCGAAGTGTCAGAGGCGTTCTTGCTACGCATTCTCAGGTACCTAGACATTGCAAATGTAACAACAAATGTTGTTAGATTTGAATGTCTTATTGGATAAACGCTTAGCTAGTCTTTTTCTTCATCTACCCTCACAAGTTCTGTAGTACTCAGTGAGCATTGTATAATGTGAAGAGACTAACCCACTGTTCATGAAGAACAATCTTGTCTATTGAAACTTTGGAAGTTATTGTTTTGTTTCGAATGCTTTGGTGACATCCAGTTTTTACTGGACCAGGTGCTAATCTAGGTATTTCTCATATTCACCAGAGCATGATTTCTACTCCCTCTGTTCCAAATTGTAAGCCATTTTGCTTTTATAAGCACATACATTTTGCTATGCACCTACATATATACACTATGTCTAGATGCATAGTGAAAGCTATACCTAGAAAAGCTAAAACGATTTACAATTTGGAACAGAGGGAGTAGTTTTGTACTTGTACATGTCACAGACTGCTTCCTTCAAGGATAAGTTTTTCTACTTGGTGAGGAACGAAGAATATTTATAAAAAAAAACTGAGTGAAGGCAAACTCATAGTTTTCTTTTAATTAAACAAACAGGGAATTTATAGTTCCAAAACTCCAATATATGTAATCTTGCAGAATTATACTAGATCTTATTCGGAGATTTCATATTATTATGCTTGCAGGATCATACTGGTTATCCATCTGGTTCAATGGTTGATTTTGCATGTGATCAGGATGGTTCCCCCATATTAGCAGTGAGTAGTTTAGCAATTCATTCAAAGGTAAGTTAATTTTTTGCTTTCATGATTCTGTATACAAAGCTATTTGTTTTACCTTTCCATGTCCATTATGCATGGATGCCTTACAATTTGGTAGCATCACTGGAAAATACACCAAAGCCCATGTGTGGGCGAACAAAGAAATATGCATAGATATGCAAATCTAGCACTGCTAGAACATTTGTTTGAATTGCATAATTGTCTAGTCTACATTCAGTAAACACAGGCAACAGTTGTAAACATATTTCTTTCACCAGTGACCCTCGTCTGTCCCATGCCAAAGCACAGGTCTAAGGACCGGCCCGTTCTCACAGGGCGACGGTGCCGCTGTGTAAGGGTGGGGTAGGGGTTCGGGGGTTTTCTGGGCCTGCGTGAGAAGGTCTTCTTCTTAATGAAATGCCTGGGGGTGGTCATACCCTCGCAGGTCCAGTTTTTTTTTTCTTCTTATGCTTTGCTACCAATTTTGCAGAATCTCTCTGGAAATCCTAAATGCTCACTTCTTGTCGCGAAAGACCCTGAGGACAGAACGGATACTGTAATCACTGTATATGGTGATGCTGTTCCTGTAATTTCCTCCCTCCTTTGCTTTCCCACTGATATATCATCATGCCTTTTCCTTGTTACATTTCAGATACATTGCTAAATCATAATGTGCATACAACAGCAAAACCTCTTAATCTTAAGCAAGTTAGTGCAGGCTAGCGGTGAAACCCAACAAGGGATAAAAGTCATAATTTGCATGTCACCTGATATTAACTGTGTTTGCTGACGCCCTTATTCTTATTTGCAGGTTTCTGACGAAGAAAAAGATTCAGTGAGAAGCGCTTACCTACGAAGGCACCCTGATGCTTTTTGGGTATACTTTAATGCCGTTACTGTTGCAACTGATTATGATGAATGATTTGCCAAATTAAGCTTGACTTTGGTGACTTCAGTTTCCTGCACATCAAACCTAAAGCTGTGCGCTATGTATCTGGCGTTGCAACTGCTCTCCTTGGCTCTGGAGGTAGGTGCCTTTTTGAATCGCCTAGAGGAAAGCTAGTCACCAAAAGGGACACTGTCATGATGCAGAAGTTTATGGTTCTGCTACTTTCACATATGTTTAGAGTAACAATGTTCTTATGGACCTCACTTATCCTCCCACTATTAGCATAAATGCATAAATAGCAACTACATATCTGAGATACTGAATTCTGTAAACCTGACAAAAAATAATTTGGTGATAGTGTTTTTGCCTAATATGCTAACCTAATGTCAAAATCCCCAGAATTCAGTGCTGTCGAGTACAAGGAAGCAAAAGTTGATCCAATATCTCAATTCTCAACTCCTATTACAGTATGTCTGGATTCTGTTTCCCTTTACTCCTTGCTCTTATATATTTATTGGGCTTTACACTAAATGTTTGAACCTTCCATTATGCATATGCCCTACAGAGCCATATGAACAAGGATCATGCCGATGATACAAACCTCATTGTGCAACACTCCACTACTGTTAAGGCAAGTTAATGATGAAGTCTATTTATGTAGCATTTGTTCCAACAATATAGCAATAAAGTATTTATTCCAATAATATTACTGCCAAACCTGATATATCTTGAAGAAATTGTGCCTAAATATTCTTTTCCTGAGGGGTGAGGGCGCTGTCTGTTTTTTATAATGTAGTCATTTCTGTAACTAAATAACTAGCATTTTTTATTCATCATATATGTGTATCTTTTGTTCTTGACACATTGTGTTGCTTGTAGTTCGGAAAGTGAAAATTGTACTCTGTTTAAGCATATGCTTGCTGTCTTGTCAATACACAGGTGCAAAGGTAGTATCATCCAGGGCTAGATCTGTGTGCAACTGTGCAATTCTTGCCCTGGGAAAACAGCCAGCCATTCATTCAAAATTGCAAACTAGTTTACAAATGAATGTAACCATTTGCTTTATAGTCTATTTGTTATGCATATCTGTTGGTATACTTGGCAACCAGAAGTGTTATTCTGCGGTTTGCTGGAATCTGCATCGAAGAACTGGGTTCATTGCTGTAGTTAGCATTGTACATAGTGTTTAGTTATCAGTATTACCAAACAATGCAGTCATGAAACTCTTGATCACGCCTGGGATAGTAGCAAAGGAGGAATTCTTCAGTGCTTTGCATAACTTCTTTTACAGTCTGTCCATTTTGTGTTGTCACACTTTTGACCAAATATTGCTTTCAAATATATTGAAACTTGAAAGATGACAAATGCATTCAGGTGGATTTTGCTTATATGCTGGATGTGGACAGCCTTGGTTTTAATGTGAAGGTAACTCTTTACAGCATATGCCTTATACTTTGCTAATTTGTCCTGGAAATGCCCTGTACCTGCTCAATGTCATACTGAGATACTGACTAATGCAATGGTAACAGTGCCATAAACTAGACAAAATAATACCTGCAAATTATATGCTATATTTTGCCTACTCAGTTCGGATCAGTAGGACTAAAAAATGGATCAGTAACCACAAGGTCAGCATTACAATATCATAACAGAATTGCAACATTTCAATGTTCTGGCCTTTATTTTGGTCTGGATAATACAATTTGTTCGACTGTGATCTTTTACCTATTTGGCTAGACAATTGCACCTTTAATTAATGAGCTCTGTTCTCATGTATTGAAAAAAGAATCCAACTCTGTTATAAATTCTAATATGCCTATTTCTGCTGCCCAGGCTGGTTATGATGGAAGTGTTCTGAAGTTGCGTATGCCCTTCCCAAGGCAGGCGCAAGACAGGAAGTGGGTCCCCCACTCTTGACTCTCTTAGCCTTCTAATCTGACACAACTCTTATTTTTCCGTGAAAAATGAACTGATTCCTATGAAATTCCTATACAATTCCTGTTAAATCCTGCGTTCCAAAGGGGCCCTTAAGCTCAGATGCTTTTTCTTCATGGTTGTCTTTCACTATGTCTTGTACACCATTTAAAATTGATGCCTCTGAATATTCCTTGACCGGTTCTCTGACATGTTCTTGTTACTGTTGTACAGGGATGTTAAGACACTGATCGTGGAAATGCTCCAAGCTGCAAGAGCCTCATCTTCAGATCCTGAATGATGTCGTTGTCGTCGTTCTGGAAGGTGATGAATCTGTCTGTGCAAATGAAAGTAAACCTAATGAATAAGAGTTCTTGGGTTTCCGTCCATCTCTGCACCAACTGAAGGTGGAGCCACAGAATTTTCATGGATTGATACACGACCTTGTATATAACAAAGGGCGCTTGAAGTACTTGTAGTTGAATGAATATAAAGCGACTTCACTATATTGTACTTACTGACATGTGCAACTCTTTCAACTGATTGTTCACCAAATGGCTGTGAACTTATTTCAAGCAAACAGCTTACAACTTTTTCAAAGCACATAGCTCACAACATTGTTTTTCACAACTCACAACAGCTTGTCCACAGCTAAACTAAATAGATTCTAAAGTTTACTTGTGTGGTCTAATGAACTAACATCTTGTTTTGGTTACCTAAACTTGGGACAACACTTTAGATAACCTATTTAGAACATTCAAGAGCTAAGATAGTCTAAACTTTAGACCCGAATTCAAACAGGCCTCATTCTTATCATTTGGAGTCACCCCTCGCAGGTTATCCAACGTGTCACTCACTTGGTGAACATCGTTCTCTGTACGTTTTTTTTTTTGAAATTCACATTCTTCACATATTTTTCTAAGCAGAATAAGCCACTTTAAGAGGAATATCTCCAGGCGTGAAGCTAGGAATGCTTGAAGAGATGTTTGGTGCATGTATTTAACTGAATAGATGCTGAAGTGTTTAAGTTTGGGCTTCCTAATTGCTTTCGATCATAATTTACATATAAACTTTGCTTGAGATAAACTTTGTCAGCCTATTTAAGTTTAGGCTTCCTAAGGGCTTCTCCTGTGGACTTTGCATCAAATCATAGGATGAGCTAGCATCCAATGAATCGATGCATGACCACTGGAGGTCTACCGGTGCATACATATTATCAGAAATCGACTCTGTCAATGCACAAATATTAAAATAATATATCAGCACAGTATACGATTGCCAACTATCTGACCGTTGTTCATTGCAAAGCTAGTGGTTCTCATTGCTTTACATAAAGCACAACTGTCATTTCGCAAAACAAAAGCAACAAGGGATACAAGCGCTCTCTCCTCTCCATTTCATAAAACGCAAGCAGCAGATACAAATGCTTCGCTCTCTCCTCTCCATCTCATAAAACACGAGGAGAGGGAGAACACTTGTACCTGTTGATTGTGTTTTGTGGAACGGAGAGGAGAGTTGCGAAACAGACAGGAGAGTTGCGAAACAGCTAGCTAGGCAATAGACTTGCAATGTTTCGCTGCTTGCTTTTGCAGTAGCAGCTACAGCAGCGGCTGGTTGTATAAGAGAGTAAATACTGTAGCAACAGCACACATTTGCAGCTTAAAACAGGTTAGCCGTTGTATTCACAGTGCTGATATATTATTTTAATATGTATGCATCCACTTATGTTTAGACCATCTCCAACAACATCATCCAAAATACAAGACTCATTTCACGTTTAGGTAGCGCTACAGACAAAAGGTTTAATACCCATTTTTTGTCTTCTCCAACAACATGACTTAAAAGAGAACCCTTTCTGCAAATGAGTCTCCAGGAAAAAGAATACTCATATTTAGGTTGTGACTCTGCTACAATAAAAAATACGTCTCGTATATAGGTACTCTGTTGGAGACCAAAACAGTACCATCCAATACCCATTTTAGATTTTAGTGTCCATGTAAGTAACATGGTGGAGACGGTGAGTTAGTTTATGAGAATGTGTATGCATTGGTAGACCTCTAATGGTCATTTATCGATTTCATTGGATGTCAGCTCATCGATTCAGGCGGTTCTGCAACACTACTTTTTTAGTAGTACTTTTTAATGATCGAACAATGTTTTTTTCTTACAACAAATTAGTATAAGCATCAGCATAAGTCAAATTTTAACGAAACTAAGGGGGTGTTTTGATCAGGTGACTAAAATTTAGAAGGTGTCATATGAGAGTGTCGCATGGGGTGTTCGGATACTAATAAAAAATTAAATTACAGAATCCATCAGTAATCTACGAGACGAATTTATTAAGCCTAATTAAGCCATCATTAGCACATATTTACTGTAGCAACACATTGTCAAATCATGGACTAATTAGGCTTAAAAGATTCGTCTCGTAAAGTAGTCGTAAACTGTGCAATTAGTTTAATAATTAATCTATATTTAATACTTTATGTATATGTCTAAACATACGATAAGACCGTAACTAAAGTTTAGGAGTTGAAACCAATACATTCTTCCAAAAAGTTATTTACTGCCCACAATTAACTGTATGTACACCCAACTGTAAAATATTGTCAGCTTTCGGGTTTTTATTTTTTTTTGCCAGCTAGGTACGCCAGCACGCCGCCTGCTATCAGTTATCACTTGATCACACACAAGACTACACGAGGCCCCAGCGTGCAGCGGTGCTTGCCTGCCCAGCCCTTCCCCGACGTCTGCGTTATTCCATCCTTCCTGTGAAAGAAAACGCAGTAGCAGAACTGCAGAGCCGGCGAGGCAAAGGCTCGCCGCTCGTGGGGAAGAGATGGAGCACAGAAGAGTGAAGGATCAGGTACGCATGAGCCCGCGATGTTTATCTACAGCAATGCCGCCGCCCGAATCTCCATATTAGATTACATCGGCCGTCGCTGCTGCGGCGGTGGTTTCTTCAAAACTGTTTGGTAGGTTTTCACTTAGTTCCTCACCACCGCCGCAACCGCAATCTCGATTTTATCTTACCCTCTCTAGTTTAGCCTCCCTAATGTCTGCGAGATTCGGGGGTTTCCATAGCAAAATGTGCTGATCGAGTTAGATGATTTCCTCTCCTTCTTAATATATATATTTGTGACTGAAATAAAACTGAAATACATCTGTGAGCAGTTTTGGTTCGTTTTTGTCTGATTTGAAGTCTCAATCTCATATTTCTCATCTAGGCACAGTTGCCTGCTTCACTCCCGTTAACTGTTTAGTCTGGTAGATGGTATGTACCCATGTAGCCATTAGCAGGTGAGTGATTATTCGATCAGTGTATATTGCTCATGGCTTACTACAAGTCGTTAACGTTATGCTGACATTAATTCTTGTAATTTACAAATTTATTTGTTAAATTTACATTTGGCTATTTAACGGCTGAGTTTGTGAGTGCAGCATTTCTATCCATCCATGCACTTGCAATCGGACCTTTTCTGATACACAAGCCATCTGATTCATCCTTTGTTTTTGTAAACATAATTTGGGAAATAATTTGTGCCTGCTATTATGTGTTAGCAGTGACCAGTATGGTTTAGACATTAAATTCAACTTAAAATTGTCCTGTACTCTTTTATCTTGCTGATGTTTGTCATTGGTCATACGTAAAGTTAAACGCTGGCAATAGTTGCTTTCCTTTTCGAGAAAAATGGGCTTACAATAATCTTGTATTTCAATAACAGAGCATGCACTGACAAGCTGTCTTTTGTCTGACCCGGCCCGTCTAAAAGGAGAGCTTTGATAGGAGATCTCTTTCTAGCAGTAAGCTCTTGATTCATCATGCAGATGTTCTTTTTCCGGATGAGCTGTATATGGGATATTCTTAGCATTAATACCTATACCATTTACAGATACAGCAACTTCGAGTCTTAGCACTGCAGGAGGGCCGAAGGGCAAGGATAGTTGGAAGCTAAAGTAAGGCTTATTTCTTGCAATATTTTTACTAAATTTCATTCTTTCTGAAAATCATTTGTTGTATCGGCAATGTGGTTTTCAGGTCCATTGTTACACTTGCATTGACATTGCTAACAAGTTCCCAGGCAATATTGATTGTATGGTCGAAAAGAGCTGGAAAGTATGAATATAGTATCACAACAGCAAATTTTTCGGTGAGCGAAATGCTTGAATTCTCTCAGTGACTATATCTTCAGGAGTTTTCAGTATTGTGGATGTGGTTATGTATTCTGTTTTCTCAATGTCTAGGTGGAAGCTTTGAAATGTCTACTGTCACTTGTAGCCTTGTACAGGACATGGAACAGTCAAGGTGTTACAGAAGATAATAGGTGATGATTTTACCATGCTTGTCGTTCTCGATAGTACATATTAGGGGTGTGTTGTCTTCTTCCACCTTCTAGACCTTTGGTTTTATTATTTTCAGGTTAACTACATCGTTTGATGAAGTTAGAGTTTACCCCATTCCTGCAATGCTTTACCTGGTGAAGAACTTATTGCAGGTATGTCCAGTTGCCCAGTCCTTCTGACGTAGGATTTTTTTTTATTTAAAAAAAGAAAAAATAAACAAAACATAACCATGTTTTCCCTGCTTCTGTGGTTGTCAGTATTATATCTTTGCATATGTGGATGCGCCAGCTTACCAGATTCTGAAGAACTTGAATATTATCAGCACTGGTGTTCTATACCGTATAATTCTCAAGAAAAAGTAAGTCTAATGAGCTTGTTCTTTTTTATCAGTTTTCTTTGCTAACAAGTGACATCCACTATGTCTTTGGGTTCGCTTTCACTTGAAATCTTTGATGCAACGCTGGATGCTAAAACTGGAAGACATGAATTATAGTTCTGTGATGAAAGAGTTGTGGTGAACTTCAATCTGTAAAATAAATTGTCATCATTAGGTTTGAATCCGTACTCTATTGAACTGTTCAACTTGAGAAACTGGCTGCTTAATGGACTATGCAAATCCTAACTCTGATATCTGAAACTGGCGCATTTGTTGAATCTAATACCTTGCTACCCTCTTAACTGGCCATCATAACAAAACCTCTTTGTTTTCCATTTCATTCCTTCCAGTTATTTTAATATTTTCTTCCCCAGTACCTGCTTTCCATTGTTAATTTAGGATGGTTGAACTAATGCAGGTTAAGTGAAATTCAGTGGGCTGCATTTATTCTTTTATGTGCTGGCTGCACTACTGCTCAGCTCAGTCCCTCGTATGCCTGTTTTCCCCCTCATTCTTTTTCTTGTTTGTTCAACGTTTTTCCCCCTCATTCTTTTCTTATCTGTCCTTTTCCAGCTCAGACCATGTTCTTCAGACCCCTATTCAAGGTTTGGTGATGGCAATTGTGAGTGAAGCAGAAAAAATAATCGATCCTGTCTTTTGGACATACTAGAGGAAGTGCTTAACAACTACCTGAATGCTCTTTTTCCCTTTTTGCAGGTGATGGCTCTTCTAAGTGGTTTTGCAGGAGTATATACAGAAGTTTGTGACTCCATACTACTACTACTACTCTTTTCATCATTTGTATTCTTGTTTTTTTTTTGAAAATACATTTGATATGAAATATCAATGGATTTCTTTAGGAATGTAATATATTCCTTTATGTTTTGAACAATCCAGGTTATCATCAAGAAACATCCTTCAAGAAATATAAATGCACAAAATTTTTGGCTGTACATATTTGGGATGCTCTTCAATTTGGTTGCAATTTGTGTCCAGGACTTCGATGCTGTTATGAACAAGTTAGTGCAGAATTTTTTTACAAGTGCTTCATTAATGTCACCTGTTACAGTTCATGATATTGACCATTCCATTTGAATCTGCCATCTGGTGCAGAGGCTTTTTTCATGGCTACTCGTTTATTACAGTTTTGATGATTCTTAACCATGCTCTGAGGTACTGACAGTTGGATCATATTAGTTGTTTTCACTATTGCCCTGTTGGTCTTAGCTGCATCCTTCTTATTTTCTTCCCAATCAAATCGAGTATTTATATTTGTTTTGCAGTGGAATTGCTGTATCAATGGTGATGAAGTATGCAGACAATATTGTCAAGGTACTAGCTACTATCTTTTCATTTACATGTGTGTGCAAACAGTGTAGGTCTGAAGCTCAGCAGCATATTTCGAGGTTAAATGAATTCCTAATTACCATCTTTTCTAATTAGTAATTACTAACTTCGGCCACCATGTTACCCCTTGTTGGCTGTTGCCCCTACTGGGACTCTTCCTTCCAATTTAGCTATTTTGCAGCCTATGTTTACACAGCCAGAGTTGTTATCATCTGGTATTTGTCATCCAGTTGTTTCCCATTTAGAGCATGCCCTTTTTGTTTTGTTTTTTGCATGCATAACAAGTATTTAACTCTTCCAGAACCTTTACTAGCTGTACATGTAGTTCCAATCTTCATCGTGAAATTACACCAAGTGGATAACCGATGCATCTGTTAGCCCATATGACCCGTGAGGCTCTCTATATATTGTCTTCTCCACTAATGAAGTATTTTGTCTTCTCTAATCTCCAAGGTTAGTAACATGGTATCAAAGCCATGGATTAGGGTTAAGATATAATAATCACATTTTTGAACCCACCGAAGGCCCTTCACGCCATCACCATCATGTATATTCTCTGTCAACATGTCTATTCTGGATTACTTGCACTATTTACATTAGGTATCACTTAAGAAAATGTCACATTTTGTGACCAAGTAGCAGCAGAACTTGTGTCACAGCATCTTTGATGGATAAACAAGGTCTTCTTTTTGTTTGAAAACTGTATTATTAAATATATAATATGATCCCTAGATGTCTACACAAACAGAGGACCACGGGTTCCCCATTGGCCATTGTAGAAGCAACACTGCGACTATAGTGCACCAGTCCAGTGTCTAGACTGATATTTGAGGCATTGCTAAGATTCACCAAAATGTCTCACCATGGATATAATGAATTGTCTATATAACTACTGAGACATCTAACAAACTTTTCATATCACCATGTGCTAACAATGTGCAGTTGCATGCACACAGGTTTACTCAACATCAGTTGCAATGCTTCTGACGGCAATAGTATCCGTCTTCTTATTTGGCTTCCACCTGTCTCTTGCGTTCTTGCTTGGATCCACGTAAGTGCTCATGGAAGCACGGTCGCAACTTGTGTTGACTAGACTACGGTTGTAGTCCATGTTAATTTAACAAGCTCTCTTATGGCTTGTTGATTTTCAGGGTCGTTTCTGTCTCTGTGTACCTGCACTCTGTTGGGAAGCTGCAGCAGCAGAAATAGAGTTTTTCTTCCTGCACGGGCAGAAGAAGAGTGTGTTTTTCTTCGAATGCCCTACAAGATCAGGCAGCTGGCGCACTGTAGAATGGTTTTCTAGTAGCACTGTGAACATCGTTGCATCATGAGGGAGAACGTGAGATGGAAGCCAGAACAAGAATGATGTGCGATCAAGTTTTCGAAGGAGTAAGAATTCGTAGCCAAACGCGAAGTGGATGGTCATGGAGGGTACTAAACTGATGGTAGCCGTTGACATCTGTTTGCTTCCTGCCTTCCTCGCATGAAGATCATCCTGCATGGGTGGATATGTGAGAATGCATCCAGTGCTCCCATACTCCCACTTCAAAATAATACTCTTCTAGATCAAAACTGCATAAATAAAAAACAACCAAAAGTATGGGTGGGTAGGGTAGATGATACATCCGCCTGCACGTGTGCTACACGGACAGATCATAGATGGCCTTTGCCGCTGCTACCGTGTCTCGGACGAACTCGGCAGACGGCAAGAAGTCAACAACAATAATTCTTCTAGTCTCGGACGAAAACCCATGTTCAGACCTTATCCCAGCATGAAACCATGTCGAAACCATATCTCCCTCGACATGTTGTACGGACTCGGGACTCCACGTACAAAACCTCACTATAAAACTGGAATCCCGTTCGTCTAATCTCCTCATCATCATACGACAAACATCAACACGAACAGAGTTTCGTCGCAAAAACACAACACCTCCAATGGAGACCAGCTGGATCCTCCTCGCGGGCGCCCTCCTGCTCTCGCTCCTCGTCCTCCGCCGGCGCCACACCAAGAACCGCCGCCTGCCGCCGGGTCCCCCGGCCGTGCCGCTGTTCGGCAACCTGCTGTGGCTGAGGAACTCCGCGGCGGACGTGGAGCCCCTGCTGCTGAAGCTCTTCAAGCGGTACGGCCCCGTCGTCACGCTTCGGATGGGCTCCCGGCTCGCCATCTTCGTGGCCGACCGCCGCCTCGCGCACGCCGCGCTCGTGGGCGCCGGCGCTGTCACGATGGCGAACCGCCCGCAGGCCGCCACGAGCTCGCTCCTGGGCGTCAGCGACAACATCATCACCCGCGCCGACTACGGGCCCGTGTGGCGCCTCCTGCGCCGCAACCTCGTCGCCGAGACGCTGCACCCGTCGCGCGTCAGGCTGTTCGCGCCCGCGCGCGCCTGGGTGCGTGGCGTCCTCATGGACAAGCTGCGGGCGGGCGGGGACGACGAGCCGTGCGACGTCATGGAGGCGTTCCGGTACACCATGTTCTGCCTCCTGGTGCTCATGTGCTTCGGCGAGCGGCTGGACGAGCCCGCGGTGCGCGCCATCGAGGACGCCGAGCGCACGTGGCTGCTCTACATCTCCCAGCAGATGAGCGTCTTCTTCTTCTTCCCGTCCGTCACCAGGCACGTTTTCCGCGGCCGCCTGCAGACCGCGCGCGCCCTGCGCCGGCGCCAGGCGGAGCTCTTCGTGCCGCTCATCAACGCTCGGCGCGAGTACAAGCGGCAGGCCAAGGCCGGCCAGGCACCGGCGAGGGAGACCACGTTCCAGCACTCGTACGTGGATACCCTGCTCGACATCACGCTCCCCGCGGAGGAGGGCCACCGCGCGCTCACCGACGACGAGATCGTCGCGCTCTGCTCCGAGTTCCTCACCGCCGGCACCGACACCACCTCCACGGGCCTGCAGTGGATCATGGCCGAGCTTGTGAAGAACCCGGCCGTCCAAGACCGGCTGCACGCGGAGATCAAGGCCACGTGCGGCAACGACGCCGAGGCGGTCTCGGAGGAGGCCGTCCACGGGATGCCGTACCTTAAGGCGGTGATCCTGGAGGGCCTGCGCAAGCACCCGCCGGGCCACTTCGTGCTTCCGCACAAGGCCGCCGAGGACATGGACGTCGGCGGGTACCTGATCCCCAAGGGCGCGACGGTGAACTTCATGGTGGCCGAGATGGGCCGCGACGAGCAGGAGTGGGAGAGGCCGATGGAGTTCGTCCCGGAGCGGTTCCTGGAGGGCGGCGACGGCGTGGGCGTGGACATGACGGGCACCAAGGGGATCAGGATGATGCCGTTCGGCGTGGGGCGGAGGATCTGCGCCGGGCTGTCCATCGCCATGCTGCACCTCGAGTTCTTCGTGGCCAACATGGTGAGGGAGTTCGAGTGGAAGGAGGCGCCCGGCCATGAGGTGGAGTTCGGGGAGAAGAGCGAGTTCACCACCGTCATGAAGAACCCGCTGCGCCCGCGACTAGTGCCAAGGAGGAGTTGATCTATCGGACACAAAGCTTTGGAGAGTTTTTTCAGTAGTGGACTTTTTGGACAGATTAATAATAAAGAAGTAGTAGTTGTTTGAATAATTTGCATGTATATATGTGTCATTAGGAGATCATTCAAGCGATCATTAGGAGTGTGCAATGGACGTCCATGAATGCGGTCTATGAGGTCTATGAGGTCCACAGAATGAATTTTGTGGATCTATGCTAAATGCCTTATTCAAAACGTTGGGATTGAATAGAGGAATTATCCGATAGTGTCCATTATAATTGTATTTTTTTTTGCATAATAACTTACTATATTCATATGCATATGTTTGAACTTATATTTCTCATTATGTGGCTATCCATTTAGCGTTGAACACGCACACGTCCAAATGGATATTATTTTCTATCTCCCAAATCAAATAGATATCCGAATTTGAATCTAAATTCAAACTATCTAAAAAACTATACCTATTTTACATCTGCATTTGATAATGTCTTAATCCATGTTCATATTCAAATATGGTAAATGTCGCTATCCAAAATATTCGATTGTATTCGGTCTATTTCTACAACTGTCCTTTACTATTAAATATGCGGAACGTCTGGCGCCTGGGCATCCGGACAGGACGTCGCAACCGGATGCAGCTCCATGCTCCGTCCTGTCTGCTCAGACTCGTGGCAGATCCGCCCCGCCCCGCCCCACTCCGTTTCACGCGCCGCCCTGCCCGCTCTGTTGCACGCGCGTGCGGGACCTGTGGAACCGTCTCGCCGCTCCTTTCCACGCGCGCACGTAGTTTCGCTCGCTCTGTTTTGCACGCGCACGCGGGAATTTGAAAAGCAGATGTACTTTTGCAACCTCCAGAACTAGTTTTACAACATACAGAGGAAAACAATTACAATATATGTTTGAAAACAAATAAAACATTTGGAACATATGTATGAAGCCATTGTAACACATGGAACATCATGATCTATTTTGCAACATCCAAATAAAACAGTGAAAGCTCTAGTTTGGTTTTGATAAATTGATGAAACCCTAAGTGCTAACCTAGTTTATTAAAGTGATCATGAGATAGGTAGCACTACTCCAAGTAGTGAAGCAAATGAAGATCATGACATGATGATGGTGTTGACATGGTGATGATCAAGTGCTTGGACTTGAAAAAGAAGTAAACGAAATGCAAAAGGCTCAAGGCAAAGGTATAAATGGTAGGAGCTTTTTCGTTTCGATGATCAAGACACTTAGTGAGTGTGATCATACTTATGTTCGATAGCCGTACTATTAAGAGAGGTGAAACTCGTATCGAAATACGGTTATCAAAGTGCCACTAGATGCTCTAACTCATTGCATATGCATTTAGAATCTAGTGGAGTGCTAACACCCTTGAAATCATTTTGTGAAAATATGCTAACACATGTGCACAAGGTGATACACTTGGTGGTTGGCACATTTGAGCAAGGGTTAGAAACTTCACTGGAGGAGTGTCCGCCCGTAGCGTGCGAACAGTCGACGGTGCCACCGGCGCCCTGTACAGAAAAGACAGGGTTTCACAGAGTGCACCAGACACTGGCTTCAACTGGACCGGTGCGTCCGGTCAGTGGAAGCGGTGAAGACACTGGCGTTGGTCTTCGACCGGACGCTGGGTCACTTTGTGATCGGACACTGACGGGGTGCGTCCGGTCCTGCTGACGTGGCAGCACACAGAGAAGAGGGTGACTGACCGGACATTGGGTGAGTCTGATCGGGCGTTACCGGATGCGTCCGGTCGCGAGTGGAACTGTCGGTGTTTCGGACCGGGGGGTCCTCAACCAACCAGTGAATTTGAGCTGCGTGCTCCCGATTCCGGATGGTGATGCAAAGAGACACAAGGTTTATACTGGTTCAGGCAATCGATGCCCTACGTCCAGTCTGAGAGATCGATCTTGTATTCCTTACACCGAAGTGCTTGTAGTAGGGGGTTACAAGCTGAGGGAGAGAGGGAGCTAGTCCCAGGTCTCGGCAGGGTGTCGTGAGGGCCGTCTGAGACGTTGCTCTCAGGCGGCTGGGATGTGTGTGTGTGTTTGTGTTACCAGGTGTTTTCCTTTGTCCCCCCTAAAAAGGCCCAAGTCCTCTCCTTTTATAGCCTGAAGGGAGGACAAGGACGGTACATGAGCTAACTATACGGTGTCGTGTGAACAGAGGCGGCATGTCCGGGCCCTGTAGCCTGTTCCTGTGGCGGCATGGTCATCGGAGTGGTCCGTCCTTGGAGCACTGGGGCGGCGTGGTCGTCCCACCAATCCTGTGCGTCGTGGGAGCCCCAGGACTGCCTCGGAGTGGGTGCGGTGGTGAACGTGCAAGCCACTGTGGACAGACTGTGCGCGAGGCCGAGACTTGGTTGGTGCCGAGGCTGCATCGCAGTGGAGGGGTCTCGGCAGGCACGAACCTCAAGATAGCCGAGACCTTGGTGTACAGTGCCGAGGCCTCGAGTGGGTGGCTGATCGTGGGCACAGTGTTAGGACACAGTGGCTGGTAATCCCTGCCGTACCCTGTCCCAGCCGGTATGGCGCTGATCGTGGACACAGCGTTAGGACACAGTGGCCGGTAATCCCCGCCGTGCCCTATCCCGGCCGGTATGGCGCTGATGCGACCTCGGGTCCCATCGGCCATTCTGTGGCATTGAGCCATCGTCCGGCTGAGATTGCGGGAGTGGTTGGAGCATTAATGAGACATGACACGCTGTCTGGAGGGTCGGTCGAGGCGGGGGGCGACGGGCTGCGAACGAGCCAGGCTCGAGCGACACGGAGAATGAGGCCTCGCGCGAGATGGAGATCGGATTCCTTGCCGAGGCATGCCGCGAGAGGCCTCGCGCGATACGGAGAATGCACCCCCTACCGAGGCCTTCCATGGCGAGCCTCGCGCGAGGCGGAATTCGCGTCAGGGTGCCGAGACCTCCTGCGCGAGGCTCGAGGCAAGGCAGAGGGCCTGGTGGGCTCGGTCGTTGCGGGTGAGGGGTCCACGGCTTACCTTCTAGCTTTATTTTTTGATGGGACTTTAGCGACCCTTTTGATGCTCGCTCGGGGTACCCCGTTCCAAGGTACCCGACAGTAGCCCCCAAGCCTCAGGGGGAGTGTGTGCGCTCTCCCTGAGGGTTTGCCTAGGCTTGGTTCGTACCCGCTCCCATAGGAATTGGGTTTTGTACCTTGAGGTTCCGGTGGGTGCGCACGAGCGCACCTGCCGGGTGTAGCCCCCGAGGCCCTAGAGGAGTGGAGTCACTCGTCCAGGGGCTTTTTATTTTTGTGTTTGAACGAGTAGTTCTTATTGCATTTGCCGAGCCCCTAAGCGCAAGTTTGGGTTGCGGGGGTCTCGGCGAGGCTGCAGGAAGAGCCCTCTAGCCTCCGCACGGAGCGAGAGGTTCGTCAGGGGTCCTCCTGACTTTGGGTACGACCCTCACGCTTCCTTTCGCTCGGAAGGAGGGGTGGAATGTGCCAGGCTACCCTCGATGGGCATGAGCGTGGACACTTCCGGTGAGCTGTTATCGGGTGAGTCCGAGTGGAGGCCCGTACCCCGTTCGCTAGGGGATGGCTAGCGGTCTGGAGACGCACTCCAAGAGTACCAGAGGGTTTCTCTAGTGGGTGCCGAGGCCGTTCGCTGGGCCTCGATGGCTCAGTGCCTCCCTACGGTGGGATCTCATTCGGATACTTTCCTGCCGGTCTCAGACACGGCTTAGGATGCCCCGAGCGACCGTTCGCTCGGGCCTGGGCCATTCGTAGGCTCGCCCCAAAGTCGTCCCTAACTCTGTTGCCCTAGGGCGGCTGTCGAAACCTCTTGGAGGCCCAGCCTTCGAACCCCTGGACCGTAACGAGCTCGGTGCCCTTTATTGTGTTTTGTAATGAAACCTCTAGCGTGGGCTTGGACCGTTTGTCTTGGTCTTCGGGTGCAAGAGGAGCCCCCGAGCCTCCGCCTGGAGCAAGAGGGCGGTCGGGGGTCCCTTGACTTTTTCATCCGACCCTCACATGTCCTTTTTGTTCGGACGGAGGGTTTGTTTGCCGAGCCCATTCTGGTCTCGGCAAGGTTGCAGGAAGAGCCCCTAGCCTCTGCGCGGAGCGAGAGGGCCGTCAGGAGTTCCCCTGACTTTTTATACGCCCCTCACGCGTGAGGGTTTGTTTGCCGAGGCCCCCTTTTGGGCGCGAGCCCGAGTTGTGGGGTCTCAGCGTATTTGTAGGAAGAGCCCCCTAGCCTCTGCACAGGGTGAGAGGGCCGTCAGGAGCTCCCCTGTCTTTTTGCACGACCCTCACGCTTCCTTTTTGCTCAGAAGGAGGGTTTGTTTTGCCGAGCCCCTTTGAGTGCGAGCTGGGGTCGCTGGGTCTCGGCAAGGTTGCAGGAAGAGCCCCCTAGCATCTGCATAAAACGAGAAGGCCGTCGGGGGTTCCCCTGACTTTTTGTGCGACCCTCACACTTCCTTTTCGCTTGGAAGGAGGGGTGGAATGTGCCTCGCTACCCTCGGTGGGCACGAGCGGTGGCACTTCCGGTGAGCTGTTATCGGGTAGTCCGAGTGGAGGCCCGAACCCCGTTCGCTAGGAGACGGCTAGCGGTCTAGAGACACACTCCAAGAGTACCAGAGGATGTCTCTAGTGGGTGTCGAGGCCGTTCGCTGGGCCTTGGTGGCTCAGTGCCTCCCTACGGTGGGATCCCATTCGGAGACTTTCCTCCGGTCTCGGACACAACTTTGGGCGTCCCAAGCGTTTCGCTTGCTTGGGCCTCGGCCCTGTATGGGCTCGCCCGCGGTTGTCCCTGACTCTGTTATCCTAGGGCGGCTGTCGAAACCCTTTGGGGCCCAGCCTTCGAACCCCTGGATCGTAATAGGTTCAGAGCCCGGTTCCTTCATACGAAAGGAATAGGCTACAGGGAATATCTTCCCTATTGGCTCGGCACGGGCGGCGCGCCTTTTGAGGCAGTTTCATGGGGAGTCGAAACGACGCCTGCTGCCGTAGTGGCCGAGCGTGACGTGGTGGATGGGATGAAACTGTCCTCGCATTTAATGCGGGAGACGTGGGCGCGTGGGCCAGCGAAATCGGCTCGTGGTTAACCGCGCCGGATCAGGGGGAAAACCTCCCCGATTTCGTCGCCTGTTCGTTTCGCCTCCTCCCTGCATAAATACCCGAAGAGTCTCGCCCCTCCTCGTATTACATTACCTGCATTAGCACCGCCTCCGTCGAGCCGTCGCTAGAGCAGTGGGTGCCGGGAAGAAGAGGAGAGAAGAGCGAGCCTAGGGAGAAAGCGAGAAAAAAGCGAGAGCGTGGGAGAGAGAGAAAAAACTCACCGCCGCACCCGATTCCTCCATCGCACCCATGGCCGACGACATCATCGTTGTCGAGGCAGACCCCTAGGACCCGTCGGATGTCACCGAGGAGACGCTTCAGTCGCTTGTCGATGATGGACTCCTTCGCCCGGTGACAGACCCCGCCAGGCTAGAGTGGATTGCTCCATACGGCGAGCCGGAGCCAAGGCCTCACGACGGCTACGTCATGAGCTTTGTCTCCTTCCACGAGCGCGGCCTCGGCGTCTCGGTGGACCGGTTCATGCGGGCGCTCCCGCACTACTACGGCGTGGAGCTCCACAACTTCAATCCCAACTCCATCGCTCAGGCGGCTATCTTTGTTGCCATCTGCGAGGGGTATTTGGGGATTGCTCCCCATTGGGAGTTGTGGCTCCACCTATTTCGGGCGGGGCACACTACCAAGCCGATGGGTATGTCGGGTAAGAGGAAGGCGACGAGGGCCGGCGGCTGCACTCTCCAGGTGCGCCAGGACCGCCAGCACCTCTACATCCCGGCCCAGCTCGTGTCCTCCAACCGACAATGGTACACGAGCTGGTTCTACCTTCGTAACGATGACGGAGGACTTCCCCCTTACACTAGGCGGATTATGGGGAGCTGCCCGGAGAGATGGAAGTGGGGCGTCCCGAAGGACGACCAACCCAAGCTGGAGCCGCTCCTGGAGGGGCTAGCGAGGCTGCGGGGCCATGGCCTCACCGTGGCTGTGGTCGTGGCCGCCTTCCACCACCGGAGGGTGCTGCCGCTGATGGCTCAGCGGTGGCGGCTGTTTGAGATGAAGCCGGGTGAACCCATGGAGGGCATCCGGATGTCCTCCTCCGCCCTTTCCGACGAGGAAATCCTTCGTCGGGTGGGGGAGACGATAGAGGCGAAGCTGAAGGGCGGCAACTTGACCCCCTTCGTGATGCAACTGTCGCGGGGGTTCCTTTCACTGGTAAGTCATGTGCTACTGTAGCCTCTGAACCTCCTTAGTCTCCCCTTACTCCTTGTTCCCTTATGCGCGTTTGTCGTTCCTTCAGTGGATGAGGGACGTGCGCTCCTCTCCGCCGCCCGTTCCCGAGGACGCGAGGTGGCGGGCGATCAACCGGGCGCACGCCGACGTGCAGAAGACACGGAAGGACGCCAAGGCGGCGAAGCGCACGAGGCAAATCCTCACACGCGAAGGGTTAGATTAGCGCCGTTGTCAATAAAGGAAAGATGGCCTCCCGTTGGAGGAATCCCTGTCGACGTCGCTGTCGACGGAGGCCTCGGACGGGGATGACGGGGGCGAGGCGGGGCAAGGTCCCCTGGACCACCTTCCTGACATAGTAGAGGTGGTGCCTGGGGCGTTGGCCAGCAGCCCGGCACTCCCGGGAGGAGGAGGAGAAGCGGACCCAGGGCCGGCGGTTGCCCGCTCTGGGGCCGAGGCCGACACGCCCGAGGCCCGGGCGTTGGGCAAACGAGCCGTTAGCCCGGTGCGCTCGGCGGCCGTGGTGGAGCGAGTGGCGGTGGAGACGACGCCGCCGCCCCCACAGAGGACCGAAGGGGCGTCGGGGTCCATTGAGGACCGACCGGCGCCGATGGATACGGAGGCGACGCTTCTGCCACCGCCTCCGCCGTTACGGACGAGGTTCACCGTGGCGAAACGGTTGCCGCCCCGTTCAAGGTTAGTGTATTTTTGGCGGGGTCATAGTGCATTCCGTTCGCCTTTTTGGTCTCGTGCTGACCCTGTAGGTTATTTTTCCTTAGTCGGAAGCGGCCTGCGGACGAGCTCCCCTTGGCGCCCCTTAAGGCGCTAAAGGCGAGCCCCGGCTCCTCCGCCCACTAGGTGGCGGAGGCACAAGCTGCTATCCAACGCGGCGCGGCGTCGGCAAGGGTCGACCCAAGGGGGCCGGCCGCCCAAGGAGGGGTTGCCGAGGTGGCCCCTACACAGACGAGGGAGGGAGCGCTTCCGACTCGTGGGAGCGAGGCTCACGAGTCGGATGGGGCCGGCATGCCCTTGGTTGCCGAGGCCGCCGAGGTCTCTGAGGCTGAGGCGACGGAAGCCATGACGCCCATGACCACCGAGACCGCAGTGGCCGCGGTCGGTGTCTCTGTCTCTGCCGAGGCCACGATGGCGGAGACCGAAGCCCCCGAGACCGTCGAGGCCATAATTGCAGAGGCCGGAGCCCCCGAGATCACCAAGGCCGTCGTGATGGCGGCGAGGCCGTCTGTCCAGGAGGTGGAGATGCAGGCAGCGAAGGCCTCGGTGGCGCCCTTGGTTCAGGGCCCACCGTTGCTGCAGGAGAGCACCCGGGAGGCGGAGGTCTATCCAATCTCCTCCGATGATACTTCTCGGGCGCGGGAGGTGGTCGACGCCGAGGATGCCGGTGCTGTGGAATAGCCGGCGCTGTTCTTGGATGGGGGAAGCTCGGCCCTCGTGCGGGCGCGGCCCGAGCCTCGCGGGTGGGATCACCCGCGAGTACTGTGGCGGAGCCAGGACGACCCTGAGGGGGAGCCTCTGTTCGTCCTCGAGGACACAGCCGAAGGCGGGCGCTGGGGCACCTTCGAGCAATACCGCCAGCTAGCGGAGCGGTCGCTATGGACGACCCTGTCCGTGGTGGCCGATGAACTGCCTGGAGTTGCCCAGGTTCGTGTTTTCCTTTCTCGCACGACGTTGTCCTTTTCTGGTTTCGTTGCAACCAATGACCCTCGTTCTGCTTCCCCAGGAGCTCGAGACCCGGTCGTTTGGGAAGTCGGTCTTTCTCCGGCGGGAGAGGGGCCTCTGGGACCAGCTTCAGCGGCAGAAGGACCTTCTTGCCAGCGCCAATGAGCTCCTGTCGGCGTGGAGCGCGGAGGTAGAGGACCTCCGCCTTTGTTGTGTCGACGCGAAGGTCGAGGCGGCCATGGCCCAGACGCAACTCGCCCCTCTGGCGGCGTGGGTTAAGGAGTTGGAGGAGGAGCTCACCCACGCGGTCAACGACCGGGATGCCTTCAGGGGCCAAGCCATTGAAGCTACGGCCTCGGCCGTGGCTCACGTGGGGCAGCTGGGGGTGGAGCAGAGGGCGCACCAGCTGACGAAAGGTGCCTTGGACGAGGCCCTTGCTGCAGCTGAGGCCTCGCGGACCGAGGCTGTAATTTGGAGGGGGACGGTCGAGGGTGAGTTTTAGTCCCCTCATTTTGTTTTCTTTTTCTTATGTTCACTCCCTAACTCCCTTGCGTGACGCAGAGCTTGGGAGTGAGGCTTCCAGGGCGGCCGAGGCTTCTTGGGTCGAGGCCCAGCGCTTGAAGGAGGAGGCCGAGGCTTCCCGGGCCGAGGCTCTGCGCTGGAAGGAGAAGACCGAGGCTTGTCAGGTCGAGACCCGACGCTGGGAGCAGAAGGCCAAGGGTGAGTTCCGTGGGCTTCCATCCCTAACTTAGGTTGTTTTTTCCCTCGCTCAGCCTCATTCCATTTTCCTCGGTGCAGAGTCGGAGGCAGAGATCACTCGGGCCGCCGAGGCTTCTAGTGCGGTGCAGACGGTGCTCGAGGCCGAGATCAGGGAGCACAAGGCACTGAAACATGCTGCCCTTTCCGCCTGTGAGGCCTTAGAGGTCGAGGGGGTTCAGTCAGGCAGCTCCCTAGGGAGCCGTTTGACCGCGCTGAGCAACCAGGTGCGCGAGTGACTCCGAGGAGCGCTGCACACTGGTGTCAAGCGTGTGTTGGCCGTCATCTCTTCTTACTACGTCGGCGCCGACATCCCTGCCATCAGCGATGGGTATGTCCTGCTTGATGATGACGAGGAGGCGGACGCGGTGGTCACGAAGCTGATGGAGGCGGCGGAAGGCCCTGGCACGGCGCTGGCGACGCTCTTCGAAGAGGAGGTGGTTCCTCCCTTACCATCTGCCGGTGCTGAAGACCCTGAGCCTTGATCTGTGCCCCGGAGGCTATGTAAAAGTAAAGTAGGGGTTATTTTTTGCATCGTAACGCTTGTGGCCGTTGAGGCCTTTATTTCTGAAGTATTTGTGTTTCTTAGTTGTTTTTCTTATGTTTCGGAGCCTCTGCCCTCTGTTGCCCCTGATCGGATTTCGTTTGCAAAGCACCCCATTGGGGCCTAAGCCGTCCCTCGAGCGAGAGGTAGTGAGGGAGTGCCGTAGCTCGGAGGCGTAGGCCGTCTCGCGACTCTACCGGCCTCTTGCTTAGGAAACAGACCTTGGTCCGAGGAGTTTTTACAACTGATTCATCAGAGCCTGCTAGAGTCTTGGTGTAGGAATTTTTGCGAAAAACAACTGAAGAACGGTACGTGGGACCTAGGGGGGAGTCCCCTATCTAGCCCCCGAGGGAGGCTTGGTTCTGCCGAGGCAGAGCCGAGTCTCCCTTGTCGTGTTATTGTACTGCCGAGACCTACGATGGGCTCGGGGGGTTTCTCGAAAAATTAGACCAACTAAAGAATGCTTTTTAATTGTATTTCGAGAAACGATATATACAATGCTTGGAAATTTAGGGATAAAAGCGACGTAGCTGTTCTATGTTCCAAGCGTTGGTGAAGACTTCACCCTTCTCGTTGGCCTGCTTGTAGGTCCTGGGCTTCAGTACTTGGGCGATGATGTACGGTCCTTCCCATGGCGGGGTCAGCTTGTGGCGACCCTTGTTGCTCTGTGCTAACCTCAACACCAGGTCACCTACCTTCAAGTCTCGGCCTCAGATGCGTCGGGCCTGATAGCGCCATAGGCTCTGCTAGTATTTGGCCGAGTGTAGTAGCGCGATGTCTCGGGCTTCCTCCAGTTGATCAAGGGCGTCCTCTCGGGTGGTGCAGTTACTTTGTTCGTTGTAGGCTTGTAGCCTTGGGGAACCATATTCCAAGTCGGTGGGCAGGATGGCCTCGGCCCCATAGACCAGGAAGAAAGGCGTGAACC
The DNA here is from genome assembly GCF_019320115.1 of Miscanthus floridulus. NCBI lineage: Eukaryota > Viridiplantae > Streptophyta > Magnoliopsida > Poales > Poaceae > Miscanthus > Miscanthus floridulus. Next base: position 133,267,768 of record NC_089582.1, on the reverse strand, counting down.
CCGTGGCTCGGCTTGGAGTGTTCCTTAGGCTCCAGATGACCGACGGGAGTTCGGCGAGCCATTTCTTGCCAAACTTTTTCAACCGATTATGAATCCTTGGCTTGAGGCCTTGTAGGATCATGCTGTTGGCACACTCTACTTGGCCGTTGGTCCTTGGGTGTCCTACGGCCGACCAGGCCACATGGATGTGGTGGTCGTCGCAAAACATCAGGAACTTTTTGCCGGTGAACTACGTCCCGTTGTCGGTGATGATGGTGTTGGGGACCCCAAACCTATGGATAATGCCAGTGAAGAACAGCACCGCCTGCTCGGATTTGATTCGATTGATCGGACGAGCCTCGATCCATTTGGAGAACTTATCGATTGATACCAGTAGGTGGGTGTAGCCCCCGGGGGCCTTTTGCAGAGGCCCGACCATGTCAAGCCCCCATACGGTGAACGGCCATGTGATGGGAATGGTTTGCAGGGCCATGGCCGGGAGATGTGTCTGCCGAGCATAGTACTAGCATCCTTCGCAGGAGCGTACTAGCTTGGTAGCGTCAGCGACCGCCGTCGGCCAGTAGAACCCTTAGCGGAAAGCGTTCCCTATAAGCGTCCGAGGCGCCACATGGTGCCCGCAGGCGCCTACGTGTAAGTCCCAAAGTAGGGCTCGGCCCGCCTCGGTACTGATACATCGTTGGAGGACACATGAGGGACATCGCCTATACAATTCGTCATTGTAGAGGATGTAAGCCTTGGCTCGGCGCGCGAGCCGTCAGGCTTCGGTCCTGTCGCTAGGAAGTTCCCCCCGATCGATCCAATCAAGGAACGGGATTCACCAATCCACATCCTGGTCGGTCTGCGGAGGCTCGGCGCTGACTTCCATGACTTTAGGCTCGGTCGAGGGGGTCTCGGCAGTAGAGGGGGCGTCGAGCTTTGCTGTGGGTTCCATGGGTGGGCCCTCCTCTGTTGTCGAGGTGTAGCCAATGGAAGGTTTGTAGAGGTCTCTGGCGAAAACGTTCAGGGGGCCCGTGCTGAGGCCATCTTTGCCAGCTCGTCGGCGGCCTCGTTGTACTTCCGTGCGATGTGATTCAGTTCGAGACCGTCGAACTTGTCTTCCAGGCGTCGTACCAACTTGCAGTAAGCCTCCATTTTGGGGTCGAGGCAATTTGACTCCTTCATTACTTGATCTATGATGAGCCACGAGTCGCCTCAGACGTCGAGGCGCCGTGCCCCAAGTTCAATGGCGACTTGTAAGCCGTTGATGAGGGCCTCGTACTCGGCCATGTTGTTGGAGGCGGCGAAGTGGAGTCGCACTATGTGGCGCATGTGTACTCCGAGGGGCGAGATGAAGAGCAGACCCGCGCCTACCCCGGTCTTCATCAGGGATCCGTCGAAGTACATGGTCCAGCACTCCGTCTGAATTTGAGCAGGTGGCAGTCAGGTATCTATCCATTCAGCCACGAAATCGGCCAAGACCAGAGACTTGATCGCTTTTCGAGGCGCAAAGGTCAAGGTTTCCCCCATAAGCTCGACCGCCCACTTGGCTATCCTGCCCGAGGCCTCCTGATTATGAACTATCTCGCCCAGGGGGAAAGACGATACCATAGTCACTGGGTGTGACTCGAAGTAGTGATGCAGTTTGCGCCGGGCCAGGACTACGGTGTAGACCAGCTTCTGGATGTGGGGGTAGCGTGCTTTGGTCTCGGAGAGCACCTCACTGATGAAGTAAACAGGACGTTGGGTGGGCAGAGCATGCCCCCCTTCCTGCCTCTCTACCACTACGGCAGCGCTGACCACTTGGGTCGTTGCGGCAATGTAGAGTAAGAGGGCCTTGTCCCTAGCCGGGGGTACCAGGATGGGAGGATTGGTGAGCAGCGTCTTGAGTCTGTCGAGGGCTTCTTCGGCCTCGAGGGTCCACGAAAAATGCTCGGATTTTCTCAAGAGTCGGTACAGAGGCAAACCTTTTTTGCTGAGGCGTGAGATGAAGCGGCTCAGGGCCACAAGGCATCCCATAACTCTCTGTACTCCCTTGAGGTCTCTGATTGGTCCCATGCTGGTTATGGCCAAGACTTTATCCGGGTTGGCTTCAATGCCACGTTCCGAGACTATGAATCCCAAGAGCATGCCTCGGGGGACCCCGAACACACACTTCTCGGGATTGAGTTTGATGCCCTTTTCTCTAAGGCATTTGAAGGTTATCCTCAAGTCATCAACGAGATCCTCGGCCTTTCTGGTTTTTACCACGATGTCGTCTACGTAGGCCTCGACGGTCTGCCCGATGTTGTCGCCAAAGACCTGGGTCATGCACCGCTGATACGTGGCACCTGCGTTTCTAAGGCCAAAAGGCATAGTCACGTAGCAGTACATGCCGAATGGTGTGATGAAAGAAGTCGTGAGCTGGTCGGACTCTTTCATCTTAATTTGATGGTAACCAGAATACGCATCAAGGAAAGACAGGGTCTTGCACCCTGTAGTGGAATCAACGATTTGATCGATTCGGGGTAATGGAAAGGGGACTTTCGGACAGGCTTTGTTCAAACTGGTGTAGTCTACGCACATCCTCCATTTCCCATTTTTCTTCTTGACTAACACGGGGTTAGCCAACCACTATGGGTGGGACACTTCCCTAATGAACCCGGCCGCCAAGAGTTTCTGTATCTCCTCACCGATGGCCCTACGCTTTTCCTCGTCGAAGCGGCGTAGGCGTTGCCTCGCCGGTCTAGACCTGGCCAGGATGTCCAGGGCGTGCTCGGCGACCTCCCTCGGTATGCCCGGCATGTCCGAGGGACTCCATGCGAATATGTCGGCATTCACACGGAGAAAGTCGACGAGCACGGCTTCCTATTTGATATCGAGGGTGGCGCTGATCCTCAGCGCCCGGTCATCGGGGCAGGCGGGGTCGACCGGGACGAGTTTGATGGTTTCCGCGGGCTCGAACGCCCCCGCGCGATGCTTGGAGTCAGGCACCTCGCCACTGAGCTGGTCGAGGTGGGCGATGAGGGTCTCGGCCTCCGCAAGAGCCTCGGCATACTCGATGCATTCAACGTCGCAGTCGTATGCATGTTCGTACGTGGACTCAATCATGATGACACCGCTAGGGCCTGGAATCTTGAACTTGAGGTAGGTATAGTTGGGCACTGCCATGAACTTGGCGTAGCACGGCCACCCCAGGATAGCGTGGTAGGCTCCCGCGAACCTGACTACCTCGAAGGTGAGGACTTCCTTGCGGTAGTTGGAGGGGGTGCCGAAGCAGACAGGAAGGTCGATGCGCCCGATGGGTCACGTGCGCTTCCCTGGCACGATGCCATGGAAGGGGGCGATGTCGCCTTGGAGCCTCGATCGGTCGATCTCCAAGAGCTCTAGGGTATTGACGTAGAGGATGTTGAGGCCGCTGCCTCTGTCCATCAACACCTTGGAGAGTCGGGTGTTGCCGATGATCGGGTCGACAACCAGTGGGTACTGCCCGGGATTCGGAACATGGTCAGGGTGGTCATCTCGATCGAAGGTGATCGCCTCTCGAGACCAGTCGAGGTACTGGGGGGTGGCCACCTTGACCGAGAAGACCTCTCAGCGTTCCCTCTTGTGCTGCCGCGCCGTAAGGCACACCGAGGGCCCACCGAAGATCATGAAGGTGTTGCGTACCTCGGGGAAACCGTCGTCCTGGTCCTCGTTCCGCTCGCCGGCGCCCTTCTGCTTGGCGTCGTCGTCGGGGAGCCCAAGCCTGGCGTAGTAACGCCGCAGCATGGAGCAATCCTCGAGAGCGTGCTTGACCGGGCCCTGATGGTAAGGGCAGGGTTTCTTGAGCATGTCGTCAAAAGGCCTAGGGCCTTTAAAGTCTCGGGGGTTCTTGCATTCTGCGGCCGCGACCAGATCAGCTTCTAGGACCTCCTGCTTCCCCAGGCGCCCCTTTTTCTTTCTCTTGGGGAGGTGGGAGCTGTAACACCTCGGGTGTTAGCCTTGCATAACTTGACTTGCATAACATGAGCATGAGCATCAAGCATTCATAAATCATCATTTACAATTGAAACATCTGATCGAAACATATGAAACATTGCTTGTTATTTCATGTTCCTTGTAACATATGCATATGATCATGTGCAAATAAATGCTAGTGTGTAATGTTGGTCACTATAACACCTTAGCTACACTTAGGTTAACAAAAGGAACCTTGTTCATGAAGACCACATTTCTTGATCAAGCATTTAAGTGTTATTTCATGTGTTGACCTGAATGGCTATATGTGTGACTACTTCATGAAATGCTTAAATGACCTTGCAAATTGTTTTAACATGCTTAGAGTATCATCATGAACAACTTTGGTATTTAGGGCTAGGGCTAAATTGGTCATTTAGCCATAGTTTGAATGTGTAGCATGTTTTCAAAGTGACATGTTTGACTAAAGTTGAACTAGGTGTTAGGGACCTTGCATGGAGGAGTTCACTAAAGCAAAGTTGTAGTGTATGACATAAGGAACAACTTTTATTTTTATGTCTTGGACTGATTCAGCTCCTAACCTGTTTGAAATTGGATCACAAGAATCATCAAAATCCTGATTTCAACACTTAACAAATTTTCTAAGTGTTTGCTCGACTGACAGCCTGACGAGCCAACTTTGATCATGATTTTACTCGGTGTACGATGAGAATTGGAACACGATCATTGAACAACATTTGTAGCTGGTACTTAGGACTACGAAAGTCATTTAGATCATTTACGAGTTTGAGCCACGGATTAGCAGTTAAATCAATGAGAAAACGCGCTGTCAGGCACTGCATCGCGCGACTGGATCGACTGAATCGATCGGCACAGTGGCCGACCAGCTTCAGAGCAGAGCCGCCGCGTGGAGGTCCCGTCGGCCGCGCGTCGCCGTTGCCCTGACCGCGCAGGCCACGCCGCGCCCGAGCGAGCCTTCATCACGCCAACGCCCGCCCGCACTCAGCCACGCTCCTTTTTCACTTCACCTCGGTCTCCTTCGCCGTCCGCAGCACCCGCAAGCATAGCCGTCGAGCTCCCGCAGCGCCACCGTCGTCGTTGACGGCACAAGCCTCGCATAGCCGCTTCTCCATCACTGCAACCGCATAGCCGTCTTCCCCGCGACTCCCTGCGCCAGCCAGTGCCCGCCGTTTTAAGCTCGGTGAGCTCTAGCCCCGCACACCGCCTCGCCGGAGCTCCGCCGCAAGCCCCGTCGTCGTGGCCACGCCGCCACAGTCCCCCTCTCCAAGCGTTAGCTAGCGCGCTAGGTCCGCCGTAGTACCCCGGTGCTCGTCCGAGCCTTAGGTCGGGCCACCGAGGACGTCGCCGGCGTTTTGCCGTGGTCCAGCCTCGCCGTTCCGCCATGGCCGCCGCCGCTAGCTCTAGGGTCAGCAATAGGGCTGGCCAAGTGGCTCAATAGGTTTGCCAGGTCATGTAGGTCCTACCCTGATGACCTCACCGCCGGCGAAGCTCGCCGTCGTCGAGCCGCAGCCGCGCAGTGCCCAGCAGCGCCGCTGCTCTGCTCCGTGTCACTGACGCGTGGGGTCCCCTGACCAGCGGGTCCCACCTGTCAGCGACAGCAGTAGTGTAGGCTAACTCATTTTGAATCCAGTTTTTGATTTGTTTTGTTATTTTTGTATCTTTAGTTTGGTAGCTCCTAAAATGTTGAAATAAATATGGTTGTGTTCCTTAGGAAGTGTAGTATTTAGGAAAAATATGTTCTTGGCTTCAACAGTAGAAATTTCTGGAGATTTAAATAGGGATTTCAAATGTGCTTTTGAATGCATTTAAATTTGTTTATTTTATATCTAGAGTTCCTGTGCTCCAAAAATTCTGAAATTTTTGTGGTAGGCTATTCTTGTTATACATGAGCTTGGATAAAAATTTGAGGACTAGTTCATGTGTAGATCTATAGTTATAGATTTTTCTTTTATAAATAGTTAATCCTTGCATGAATTTTTATAAATTAATTATAAGTCCAAAATTCATGAAATTAATTGGAGGTGATACTAGTGCCATATGGATGTTATGAAAAATAAGAAATCTGTTGCTTGACACTTTTCAATAGGATTTTCCATTTATGCTATTTCAAGCCTTGCTTCCTTATCATTTTTGTATAGGATGTTCTACTTAGTAAAATGACATGAAATTTTTATAGTAGTCCTTTGACAGCATTAGTAAGGCTCTGTAAATTTTTGAGAATTTATTAAGCACATCTGATATATATTTATTATTTAACCTAGATATCTAAATAAAATGATAAAGGCAATTTAATAAATAGTTTGGGCTTTGCCATTATATTATCTTAACTATGTTTGGTATGCTTAAACTGTTGGTAGGTTCTAGTTTGTCAATTTGTGGATGATTACATAAAGTAGAGGTGCTATTACTTTATATTGCATGTTAAATCATTTCCGGACTGATTCTAGAGTATGAGGAGTTACATGTTGAAACTGATGTAGACTGTAAAAATGGTTAATAACAAAGTTGTAGAAAATTTGATAAGCTTTCCAGAAAGTCCAGGATCACTAGATTTGGAATTGTAGAACTCCAGTTATGAGTGAAACAAGTAGATACTGTTTATGGCATAGTCGATGCTTTGTAGAAGTAGTTAAGTAGTAAGCGAGAAGAGATATGCACCTACTCAAACAACGTGATGCACTTGTTAACATATATGCATTCATAATACTCATACCATACTCATGCATCTAGGATCGGAGGAAGAGATCACGTTGCTGGAATTCGAAGAAGCAGAGGAAGGGAACCCGCAGGAGGATCCGCAAGCCGCAGCTCCCGAAGGCGTGGAGCAGAACCCTGAAGAGCTACCGGAGTGCCCTGACCATCGCCCTACTTCCTTTCTGCGAGGCAAGCCCCGGAGCATTATAAGTCTCCCAGTAATTTACAATTGTTTACTTACGTAATTATGATTGATGCATTAGGTTATAAGAGTCGAATGAAACCACTTGATGCATGTACATTCCTTGTCCAGATATTATCCCGTTAACCGGTATAGGTCCAGGATCGAATATATGCTTAGCCATGCTTAGACCGGTAGAAGTCGGGTGATTTCCTGTCACCTGCGAGATATAGGTGGATACCGAAGCACGGTTGGCTATATCTGCTATCGTGGAACAGAACCATGGTTAATGTAAATGGAGACCGGGCGGGATATCGATAGAAAAGCAACAAGGCATGGAGGTCTTGGGTGTGGATCTATCCTCGTCTGTGTCGATCAAGGACCGTACCGTTGTTGGAACTTCTGACAAGATTGAACGCATGCCTCTCACTTAGCTGGCCGGATAACTCGTTCCGACCGCGAAGCCGAATAATTCAACTCAGGCCGGGAACCGTTCTGTTGTGCGCTCCTTCCGGGGAACGATCAGACTGAGCCCAAGGGCAGGCTTGGCCTGAGCATCCTGGCATCTGGTGTTCCAGATTGTGCGGCGCGGTACGGACCCGCGAAATGTGTACCTGAGTTGTACCAAAGGTGACCTGAGACTATCATGGCTGGTAGATCTGGGTTTGTGTTAGGAATAAATTCCCAGCTGGTAGAAATCGATTCGAATCGCCGTCTCTCCCGGATAGTGAGAAACTTGGCTAGCTCCAACATCGTAGCAACTATATTATGAAACCTGATGGTTCAGATGAATATGGAATTACAATACCTGCTATGGTTACTATTGTATGACTCTAAATAATATACCACATGTTTGGCACAGGATAGTTGCTAATCTAGAAATGGATAGTTATAATTAACTTGATAAAGGAATCACAAGTGTACAAAGATTATTTGCCTTTTTCGCAAAAATGTTGTCAAGTTACGTCCACTTATACAGCCTTGCATAATCCTTGGAGTCATTTTATTTCTGGTTCATGACGGGTAAGTCTAGCTGAGTACCTTCTCGTACTCAGGGTTTATTTTCCCATTGTTGCAGATGGCACTGTGTATCATGGTTATTGCAAGAGTTGCTTCTATCCCGCTGTGGATGAGGAGTAAGCCTTGGGCAGGCTTTCTTAGTAATTCCTATCTTTGCTTTTGTGGATCGTGATCTGGCATGGCACTGTATCAAACTACGTTGGAAACTTAGCTTCGAACTTATTTGCTTCCGCTTTAATTATCAAACTTGTTTTGTAATAACTTTTATTCGTACTCTGATGATGAAACGTATCTGTGAACTTTATGTAATATGTGGCATGTATGTTGAATCCTGTACGATCTTGGTTGTGGTAAATCGTTTATCGAGACCCGTCGTGGTACTCGACGGACTACCGGGTTTATATGGGTTCAAGTATGACAGTGCAACCGCTTGCGGATTGCCATTATACTTGTATTCTTATAAATTGGTCGGTTCTGCGACAGCTGGTATCAGAGTAAGATTCAACGTTAATTGTCACAAGTGTATTTAAAACAAAAGTTTTTGTTTTCCAAAAACCCTTCCCTAGCAACTAATAGTCAAATAATAGGTATTTGAAATCTAAAGTGTGCCATTGATCACTTTCCTTATGCCCAAATTAAGGACTATTAGGTGGCTATTTAAGTACTAACATGGGGGTTTTCACTTCGTCGTCCATACGGCGTGCTATAGTATGGATGCCATTCACTTGAGTGGTAATGTATGGATCAAATGCCTCTACGCCAAGGTAAGATGAGAGTATGACCGCAAGATGTGAGCGTGCGGTCAGGAAGAGTTAGTTTTGGTACGGCTATGTATGCATGCTTGCATGTGTATATGGTACGTATTTAATTGTGGGTTTAAATTCTTGTCGGGTAGATTGATATGGAAGTATATGTATGGGTATACATATATGGAAGTATTTACAATTACATTCTGCATATTCATTATGGGTTTAGGGCTGAAATGAAATTTTATGCAGGTACACTAACAACGAAACGTGTAGCTCGACTAGTTACGCTATTTATGAGAGAACGTGTGTATGCCACCGTGTCTACCGTTAGAAGCAAAATTTTTCCTAAGTTTGTGAGGACGTACGGAATGAGCATGCATCATGTTAAGTTACCATTCACATAACTACATTGTTCCTCCCCTTATAGAATTCTTACTCGGTTATGTAACTCTTATCCATTGTGGCATTGTCTCACCAAGGGTACATGTTAATGGTACAGATGGCACGCACCAAGCAGACTGCTCGCAAGTCCACCGGAGGAAGAGCTCCTAGCCGTCAGCTTGCTCCACGTACCCGTCAACGTCACACATTCCTTGGAGAATTTGGGATGCCTACACTCTTATGGAGAGTGCTCAGCTATGTAGGTTATCCTGATGGAATGGAACCCCGCTACTTCTGGGCGAATGAGCGATTGGGAGAAGGTCTCTTAGTTACTGTGGAGGCCGTTGTTCGTCCCCGAGGTGACGATTTTGAGTGGACAGGCTGGTGTTATGAGTCGACTGGCAGGACTGCTGAAGAAGCAGCTGGCAGGGCGGCCTTTGGAATCTTGAGGGATATCATGGATCGTTTTCCTCAGGAGCTGGCAGCCGCTTTGGTTGGAGTCTTTCCAAGAGGTAATCCCTCCACTGACTCATGGCAGCAGGCAAGAGGAAGACCCTTGGAAATTGGTGCAGCAGAAGGGCAGAACAGCGATAACCCTGCAATGAGCGCCATGTTCACAACGATGAGAGTGTTAGATGGAGTTGAGGGTAGCCTCAGACGTGTGTCTAGTGCTCTTGGTCATGCCCGCGAAGACCGACGTCAGCTTCAGAGGGAGCACGACATCGAGATTGAGAGGCTCACCGAAGAGATGACTCGGTTAACTCACCAACGGAATGCAGCCTGGTCCAGGGAAGATGTCCTGAGAGCTCGACAGTTTGAGCTGGAACAGCAGCTGGCCAATGCAGAAGAATACAATGATAATCTGCATGAAGAGGTTCATCTACTGCACAATCAGCTCCACCCTTATGTTCCACCGGGAGCCGCAGAAATGGATCTAGAAGGATACGAGGAAGGTGAAGAAGAAGAGGTGGCACCTGAAGAAGAAGTAGAACCTGAGGAAGGAGATGATTCGGCGTCTGACCTCGATAGTGATCATGATGAGGATTAGATCGCTTCGCATTTAGTGGAAGTACTAATGTATCACCTCTATTTATGTAATGGACATGTAGTTGAAGTTGGCATTAGTAACCAGACTATCATGTAATGTTAATCGCATGTTTGGACGAACGTTAATGCAATTTCCGTTCTTTGTCGGTAATCACGCTTTAAAATTTCATGCTTTATGAGCACGATAAGTGGTCAAATTGGTGATGTCATGTTGCGAGAAAGAATTATTATGCCTCTGTTTTTATTGTGATTTTGAGAATTTTCTCCAGTAATTTCAGTTTGGCATGAGTATCTAATTCATCTGCAATCTCTTGGCATCAACCAATAATCACTTATTGTTGCAACTTCGCAGATGACGCGCACCCGTGCAGGAGCTAGTAGCAGCCAGGATGGCAACCATGATGACTTGCCACCCCCACCCCCGCCGTCTGCTCAGGAGTTCTTTGCCCAGTTCCTGGGTAGCCAGAGGACAATGGAAGAAGCTTTGCGCCTTATCGCGCAGAACACTGCTCGTGGCCACCCACAGCAACCAGGGGTTGAGCCAAATCAGCACAGTTCATTCAAGGAGTTTCTGGACACGAAGCCTCCAATCTTCAAGGTGGCTGAGGAACCACTGCAGGCCGATGAGTGGCTAAATACAATCGAGCAAAAATTCCGTCTGCTAAGGGTCACCGAACACCTGAAAGCAGAATATGCTACTCATCAATTGCAAGGACCAGCAGGAATCTGGTGGACGCACTTTCTGTCGTCTCTGCCTGCTAATGCGAGAGTGACCTGGGAACAATTCAAGATGGCTTTTAGGGGACACCACATTCCCTCGGGCCTGATGCGCATGAAAGCAGCAGAATTTATGAGGCTCACTCAGGGAACCAAGTCACTCATAGAATATATGCATGCATTTAATAACTTGTCAAGATATGCTCCAAGTTTCGTGGATACTGAAGAGAAAAAGATTGAGAGTTTCAAGCGAGGTCTGGGTACCAAATTAATGAAGACTATGGCAAACTCCCGATGTGCCACGTACAATGAGTTTATTAGCGATGCCTTGACCCAAGAAAACCACAACAACATGCATGCAGTTGCTAAAGGTCGCAAGAGGGCCTATGAGGCCGGTGCATCCGGATCTTTCCAGTCGAAAGCGCCTATCACAGCTAGGCCACAATTCCGTCCACCTGCACCCAAGTTCAGGCCTCCACCACCGAAAGCTCAGAATAACAGGCCATAGAAACCATTTCGTAAGGCGTTTACTATTGCCTTACCAAAAGGAAATGGCAATCAGGACAGCTCCGCCGGATTCAAAAGTAATCAACCTTGTTTCAACTGCAACCAACTGGGTCATTGGTCCAAGGAGTGCCCCCACCCCAAGAGGAATGGCAACCCCACGCAGAACAATCAGAGGCAGGTGAATGCCAGGGCACGTCAGGGACAAGTGCACTATACTGCTGTGGAGGAAGTGCCCGCCGGAGAAGTTGTCACGGCTGGTATGTTTCTTGTCAACAAGCACCCCGCTGTTGTTTTATTTGATTCAGGAGCTTCTCATTCATTCATGAGTCAAGCATTTGCATCTAGACATGATCAAGAAATAATAGAAGTAAGTAAAGGGGGTTTTAACATAAGTTCAGCAGGGGGTACTGTTACTACCAAAAAGATAGTCAAAAATGTACTCATTTTGATACAAGGGAGGGAGTACACAACAGATTTGATAATATTGCCGGGATTGTCGATAAGTGTAATCTTAGGCATGAATTGGATGAAGGATCATGGTGTTCTTATTGACACTAGCACCCGTACCATTATGTTGAGAGAACCCTCGGGAGGGAATGCTTTTCTAGTTCCACTCTCCCGCGAATTCGAACCCCAACATTTAGCCTGTGCTATCCAAGCCACCACAATATGTGATATTCCCGTGGTTTGTGAGTTTCCGGATGTATTTCTAGAGGAATTACCAGGTCTACCACCGGATAGGGACGTGGAATTTAAGATCGAATTAGTGCCAGGTACCGCACCCATATCCAGAAGGCCATATAGAATGCCACCCAATGAGTTAGCAGAACTTAAGGTTCAATTGCAAGATCTATTGGACAAAGGTCTTATCCAACCTAGCTCATCTCCGTGGGGATGTCCAGCATTGTTTGTGAAAAAGAAGGATAAGTCACTGAGGATGTGTGTAGATTACAGACCACTCAATGCTGTGACCATCAAGAACAAATATCCGTTACCCCGCATCGACATCTTGTTCGATCAGCTAGCGAAGGCAAAGGTATTCTCCAAAATTGACTTAAGATCAGGTTACCATCAGATAAAGATCAGACCGGAGGATATACCTAAAACGGCTTTCTCTACTAGGTACGGCTTATACGAGTATTTGGTTATGTCTTTCGGACTAACAAATGCTCCAGCCTATTTCATGTACCTGATGAACTCGGTATTCATGCCCGAACTTGATAAGTTCGTGGTCGTGTTTATCGATGACATATTGATTTATTCAGAAAATGAGTCAGATCATGAAGAACACTTGAGGATTGTCCTATCCAGATTGAGGGAACATAAGCTATATGCCAAGTTTAGCAAATGTGAATTTTGGATGAGCAAAGTACCATTTTTAGGTCACATTTTATCCAGAGATGGAATCTCAGTAGACCCATCAAAAGTACAGGAGGTCATGGATTGGAAAGCCCCAACTTCGGTTCATGAAGTTCGGAGTTTTCTAGGGTTAGCAGGATACTATCGTCGGTTTATTCCAGATTTCTCAAAAATAGCTAAGCCTATGACCAGACTACTTCAGAAAGATGAGAAATACAAGTGGACACCAGAATGTGAAACAGCTTTTCACACTCTCAGAACTTTGTTGACTACAGCGCCAGTGCTAGCACAACCAGACATTGAGAAGCCTTTTGATGTATTTTGTGATGCATCAGGAATAGGTTTGGGATGTGTACTTATGCAAGAAGGGAGAGTAATTGCATATGCCTCTCGGCAACTGAGAAAACATGAAGTCAACTACCCTACACATGATTTGGAACTTGCAGCCGTTGTCCATGCATTAAAGATATGGAGACATTACTTGTTGGGCAATGTATGTCATATCTATACTGACCACAAAAGCCTCAAGTATATCTTTACCCAACCAGAACTGAACATGAGACAACGTAGATGGTTGGAATTGATTAAGGACTATAATTTGGAAGTGCATTACCATCCGGGCAAAGCTAATGTAGTAGCCGATGCACTTAGTCGGAAGTCCCATTGCAACACTATGGAAGCGCTATTGGAAGATGGATTCAACTTACTACATCCTGCTGTACTACACAATATCACAATCAGTTGTTCACTTGAGGGCAGAATCATAGAGCTACAGCAGACTGATGTAGGAATAAGTCACATCAAAAGAAAAATGCAAGAGCAAGAGACCAAACATTTTAGATTGGATGAAAGAGGTGTATTATGGTTTGAGGACCGACTAGTGGTGCCGAAAGACCGTGAGCTAAGGAATCAAATTTTAGAAGAAGCTCACTCGTCCAAATTGTCTATCCACCCGGGTAGTAGTAAAATGTATCAGGATCTAAGAAACCGTTTTTGGTGGACTAAGATGAAGAAAGAGATTGCAGCCTATGTTGCTAGGTGTGATAACTGCAGCAGAGTGAAAGCTGTCCATATGAAAACCGCTGGATTACTTCAGCCACTGCCTATCCCAGGATGGAAATGGGAGGAAATCAGCATGGACTTTATCACAGGCCTTCCAACAACGCCCCAAGGTCACGATTCAATCTGGGTCATTGTTGATCGTCTCACCAAGTCAGCACATTTTGTACCCGTTCACACCACATATCACGCGGGTAAATACTCTGAGTTATATGTTTCACAGATCGTGAAATTGCATGGAGTACCCAGGACCATAATCTCAGATAGAGGACCACAGTTCATAGCTCGTTTCTGGGAGCACCTACACCAAGCTTTGGGAACCAAGCTAATCAGAAGCTCCGCTTATCATCCGCAAACTTCAGGACAGACAGAGCGAGTGAACCAAATCCTAGAAGATTTACTTAGGGCTTGTGTTATATCTTCAAAAGGTTCATGGGAGAAATGATTACCTTTAGCTGAATTCTCCTATAACAACAGTTATCAAGCGAGTATCAAAATGGCTCCATTTGAAGCCTTGTATGGCAGAAAGTGCAGAACTCCATTGAATTGGATTGAGCCCGGTGAAAGGAGATATTTTGGTATTGATTTTGTCAATGAAGCCGAAGAACAAGTACGTATCATCCAACAACACATGAAGGCAGCTCAATCGAGACAGAAGAGTTATGCCGATCGCAGAAGAAGACCACTAACTTTTGAAGTAGATGACTATGTGTACTTAAGAGTATCACCCATGAAAGGTGTGAAGAGATTTGGGATGAAAAAGAAGCTTTCACCAAGATATGTAGGGCCATACAAAATATTGGAACGAAAAGGAAATGTTGCGTATAAGCTACAACTACCACCAGAGATGAGTGCAATCTTTGATGTGTTCCATGTGTCTCAGCTAAAGAAATGTCTTCGAGTACCGGAAGAAGCTATTGCACCCACCAACGTGCAACTTCAATCGGATTTGACCTATGAAGAAAAGCCAATTCGAGTATTAGAAGTGATGGAGAGAGTAACAAGGAGTAAGATCATTAAGTTTTATAAGGTGGTGTGGAACAATCACAGTGAACAAGATGCTACATGGGAAAGAGAAGATTATCTGCAAGAAGTTTATCCCGCCTTTTTCCAAGAATGGTAGGTCTTGCAAATCTCGGGACGAGATTTTTATAAGGGGGAGGGGCTGTAACACCTCGGGTGTTAGCCTTGCATAACTTGACTTGCATAACATGAGCATGAGCATCAAGCATTCATAAATCATCATTTACAATTGAAACATCTGATCGAAACATATGAAACATTGCTTGTTATTTCATGTTCCTTGTAACATATGCATATGATCATGTGCAAATAAATGCTAGTGTGTAATGTTGGTCACTATAACACCTTAGCTACACTTAGGTTAACAAAAGGAACCTTGTTCATGAAGACCACATTTCTTGATCAAGCATTTAAGTGTTATTTCATGTGTTGACCTGAATGGCTATATGTGTGACTACTTCATGAAATGCTTAAATGACCTTGCAAATTGTTTTAACATGCTTAGAGTATCATCATGAACAACTTTGGTATTTAGGGCTAGGGCTAAATTGGTCATTTAGCCATAGTTTGAATGTGTAGCATGTTTTCAAAGTGACATGTTTGACTAAAGTTGAACTAGGTGTTAGGGACCTTGCATGGAGGAGTTCACTAAAGCAAAGTTGTAGTGTATGACATAAGGAACAACTTTTATTTTTATGTCTTGGACTGATTCAGCTCCTAACCTGTTTGAAATTGGATCACAAGAATCATCAAAATCCTGATTTCAACACTTAACAAATTTTCTAAGTGTTTGCTCGACTGACAGCCTGACGAGCCAACTTTGATCATGATTTTACTCGGTGTACGATGAGAATTGGAACACGATCATTGAACAACATTTGTAGCTGGTACTTAGGACTACGAAAGTCATTTAGATCATTTACGAGTTTGAGCCACGGATTAGCAGTTAAATCAATGAGAAAACGCGCTGTCAGGCACTGCATCGCGCGACTGGATCGACTGAATTGATCGGCACAGTGGCCGACCAGCTTCAGAGCAGAGCCGCCGCGTGGAGGTCCCGTCGGCCGCGCGTCGCCGTTGCCCTGACCGCGCAGGCCACGCCGCGCCCGAGCGAGCCTTCATCACGCCAACGCCCGCCCGCACTCAGCCACGCTCCTTTTTCACTTCACCTCGGTCTCCTTCGCCGTCCGCAGCACCCGCAAGCATAGCCGTCGAGCTCCCGCAGCGCCACCGTCGTCGTTGACGGCACAAGCCTCGCATAGCCGCTTCTCCATCACCGCAACCGCATAGCCGTCTTCCCCGCGACTCCCTGCGCCAGCCAGTGCCCGCCGTTTTAAGCTCGGTGAGCTCTAGCCCCGCACACCGCCTCGCCGGAGCTCCGCCGCAAGCCCCGTCGTCGTGGCCACGCCGCCACAGTCCCCCTCTCCAAGCGTTAGCTAGCGCGCTAGGTCCGCCGTAGTACCCCGGTGCTCGTCCGAGCCTTAGGTCGGGCCACCGAGGATGTCGCCGGTGTTTTGCCGTGGTCCAGCCTCGCCGTTCCGCCATGGCCGCCGCCGCTAGCTCTAGGGTCAGCAATAGGGCTGGCCAAGTGGCTCAATAGGTTCGCCAGGTCATGTAGGTCCTACCTTGATGACCTCACCGCCGGCGAAGCTCACCGTCGTCGAGCCGCAGCCGCGCAGTGCCCAGCAGCGCCGCTGCTCTGCTCCGTGTCACTGACGCGTGGGGTCCCCTGACCAGCGGGTCCCACCTGTCAGCGACAGCAGTAGTGTAGGCTAACTCATTTTGAATCCAGTTTTTGATTTGTTTTGTTATTTTTGTATCTTTAGTTTGGTAGCTCCTAAAATGTTGAAATAAATATGGTTGTGTTCCTTAGGAAGTGTAGTATTTAGGAAAAATATGTTCTTGGCTTCAACAGTAGAAATTTCTGGAGATTTAAATAGGGATTTCAAATGTGCTTTTGAATGCATTTAAATTTGTTTATTTTATATCTAGAGTTCCTGTGCTCCAAAAATTCTGAAATTTTTGTGGTAGGCTATTCTTGTTATACATGAGCTTGGATAAAAATTTGAGGACCAGTGCATGTGTAGATCTATAGTTATAGATTTTTATTTTATAAATAGTTAATCCTTGCATGAATTTTTATAAATTAATTATAAGTCCAAAATTCATGAAATTAATTGGAGGTGATACTAGTGCCATATGGATGTTATGAAAAATAAGAAATCTGTTGCTTGACACTTTTCAATAGGATTTTCCATTTATGCTATTTCAAGCCTTGCTTCCTTATCATTTTTGTATAGGATGTTCTACTTAGTAAAATGACATGAAATTTTTATAGTAGTCCTTTGACAGCATTAGTAAGGCTCTGTAAATTTTTGAGAATTTATTAAGCACATCTGATATATATTTATTATTTAACCTAGATATCTAAATAAAATGATAAAGGCAATTTAATAAATAGTTTGGGCTTTGCCATTATATTATCTTAACTATGTTTGGTATGCTTAAACTGTTGGTAGGTTCTAGTTTGTCAATTTGTGGATGATTACATAAAGTAGAGGTGCTATTACTTTATATTGCATGTTAAATCATTTCCGGACTGATTCTAGAGTATGAGGAGTTACATGTTGAAACTGATGTAGACTGTAAAAATGGTTAATAACAAAGTTGTAGAAAATTTGATAAGCTTTCCAGAAAGTCCAGGATCACTAGATTTGGAATTGTAGAACTCCAGTTATGAGTGAAACAAGTAGATACTGTTTATGGCATAGTCGATGCTTTGTAGAAGTAGTTAAGTAGTAAGCGAGAAGAGATATGCACCTACTCAAACAACGTGATGCACTTGTTAACATATATGCATTCGTAATACTCATACCATACTCATGCATCTAGGATCGGAGGAAGAGATCACGTTGCTGGAATTCGAAGAAGCAGAGGAAGGGAACCCGCAGGAGGATCCGCAAGCCGCAGCTCCCGAAGGCGTGGAGCAGAACCCTGAAGAGCTGCCGGAGTGCCCTGACCATCGCCCTACTTCCTTTCTGCGAGGCAAGCCCCAGAGCATTATAAGTCTCCCAGTAATTTACAATTGTTTACTTACGTAATTATGATTGATGCATTAGGTTATAAGAGTCGAATGAAACCACTTGATGCATGTACATTCCTTGTCCAGATATTATCCCGTTAACCGGTATAGGTCCAGGATCGAATATATGCTTAGCCATGCTTAGACCGGTAGAAGTCGGGTGATTTCCTGTCACCTGCGAGATATAGGTGGATACCGAAGCACGGTTGGCTATATCTGCTATCGTGGAACAGAACCATGGTTAATGTAAATGGAGACCGGGCGGGATATCGATAGAAAAGCAACAAGGCATGGAGGTCTTGGGTGTGGATCTATCCCCGTCTGTGTCGATCAAGGACCGTACCGTTGTTGGAACTTCTGACAAGATTGAACGCATGCCTCTCACTTAGCTGGCTGGATAACTCGTTCCGACCGCGAAGCCGAGTAATTCAACTCAGGCCGGGAACCGTTCTGTTGTGCGCTCCTTCCGGGGAACGATCAGACTGAGCCCAAGGGCAGGCTTGGCCTGAGCATCCTGGCATCTGGTGTTCCAGATTGTGCGGCGCGGTACGGACCCGCGAAATGTGTACCTGAGTTGTACCAAAGGTGACCTGAGACTATCGTGGCTGGTAGATCTGGGTTTGTGTTAGGAATAAATTCCCAGCTGGTAGAAATCGATTCGAATCGCCATCTCTCCCAGATAGTGAGAAACTTGGCTAGCTCCAACATCGTAGCAACTATATTATAAAACCTGATGGTTTAGATGAATATGGAATTACAATACCTGCTATGGTTACTATTGTATGACTCTAAATAATATACCACATGTTTGGCACAGGATAGTTGCTAATCTAGAAATGGATAGTTATAATTAACTTGATAAAGGAATCACAAGTGTACAAAGATTATTTGCCTTTTTCGCAAAAATGTTGTCAAGTTACGTCCACTTATACAGCCTTGCATAATCCTTGGAGTCATTTTATTTCTGGTTCATGACGGGTAAGTCTAGCTGAGTACCTTCTCGTACTCAGGGTTTATTTTCCCATTGTTGCAGATGGCACTGTGTATCATGGTTATTGCAAGAGTTGCTTCTATCCCGCTGTGGATGAGGAGTAAGCCTTGGGCAGGCTTTCTTAGTAATTCCTATCTTTGCTTTTGTGGATCGTGATCTGGCATGGCACTGTATCAAACTACGTTGGAAACTTAGCTTCGAACTTATTTGCTTCCGCTTTAATTATCAAACTTGTTTTGTAATAACTTTTATTCGTACTCTGATGATGAAACGTATCTGTGAACTTTATGTAATATGTGGCATGTATGTTGAATCCTGTACGATCTTGGTTGTGGTAAATCGTTTATCGAGACCCGTCGTGGTACTCGACGGACTACCGGGTTTATATGGGTTCAAGTATGACAGTGCAACCGCTTGCGGATTGCCATTATACTTGTATTCTTATAAATTGGTCGGTTCTGCGACAGGAGGCTGAGGCCTCGGGGGCCTCGTCCCTCCGCTTCCCCTTGGTGTCGCTGTCGGGGAAGATGGCTCCAACAGCCTCCTCACCTGAGGCGAAGCTGGTGGCGATGTCGAGGAGTGCGGCAGCAGAGCGCGGCACGTTCTGCCCTAACTCTCGAACCAGGTCTCAGCAGGTAGTGCCGGAGAGGAAAGCCTGGACGATCTCTGAGTCGCCGACGCTAGGCAACTCGGTGCATTGTTTGGAGAAGCGCCGGATGAAGTCTCGGAGAGACTTGTCCAGCTTCTAGCGGTAGCTCTTAAGATCCCAGGAGTTCCCAGGGCGCACGTATGTGCCCTAGAAGTTCCCGACGAAGATCCTAACCAAGTCACGCTAGTCGTGGATTTGTGAGGGAGGAAGGTGCTCGAGCCAGGCTCGCGCTGAGTCCGACAAGAGCAAGGGGAGGTTGCGGATGATGAGCAGGTCATCGTCCGTGCCACCTAGCTGGCAGGCTAGGCGGTAATCGGCAAGCTAGAGTTCAGGGTTGGTCTCGCCGCTGTACTTCGCGAGATTGGCTGGTTGTCAAAACTGAGTAGGGAAAAGTGCAGCGCGGATGGCCCTGCTGAAGACCCGAGGGCCTGGCGGTTTAGGGGAAGGACTGCGGTCCTCCCCGCTGTCGTAGCGACCGCCTCGGTGTGGGTGGTATCCCCAAGTGGGCCCCTCGTTGTCGTGGCGTCGTCGCCTACTGACCACCTCATGGTCTCCCTGTACCTCGCGTCGATTGCCGAGGCGATCCAGAAGCATGGGGACCCTATGGGCTATTGGCGCTCGGTCGGGCTCGGGACGAGCCGGGGCCTCCCTGTCCTGCCGAGGCGGTGCCGTGGGCAGGTTCGAGGCGCCCCCGTGCCGTCGGGAGGCGGAACTCTCGGCCTGCTGAACCGCGGCGGTCTCTAGGAGATCCCGGAGCTCGCCGCGGACCCGCCGCCCCTCCGTGGTAGAAGGCTCGGGCATTGCGCGGACCAGCATTGCCACTGCCGTGACGTTCTGGCTAGCGCAATTGAAGACTGGGGGTTGCTCACTCCCTTCGTCGTCATTGATGCGGTGATGCACATCACGGGCCCTCCATCGAGCTCCCCCGCCTTCGCCGCGACCTCACTGTTCTTGTTTAAGAGAGTCTCGAAGCTGCTGCAGAAGGAGTTGGTCTTGTTCGACCTTGGCCTGGAGCTCACGGAGCTGTTCTAGGTCTGGGCGCTGAGGTCGAGCAAGAGCGACATTCTCATTTCATGCGGCCGGCAGGACATTGCGTGGGGGCGTGGTGGCGCCCGCACCTGGGCGAAGCGGGGAACGGCTACCTGCCCCCTCGTCCTCTTCGCTCGCCCTCGGCATCCCGAGCCCGACGTGAAAACACTCGCCAGTGGGGTCGTAAGTGCCTTCGTCGTCGGAGTTGGAGTAGCCGAAGCAGTAGTCGCTTGCGGCCAAAAACTGGCGCAAAGCCCCAGGGTTGTGGAGTCCGGAGAAATCCACTCCGGGCCATGCCTCGTCCTCATCCGAGGAGTCGGCGTGGGTGCTTAGGTCGAGGCCGAAGCACTGGTGGCGCTCTGAGGGATCCTTGTGAGCAGCAGTGTAAGCGTAGGTGTAAGAGGCGGCGGCATTTCTCAACCCGAAGGGGTATGGGGATGGTGCCGTCGCTAGACTCTGCTCCGCCGGGATCGGCTCCTTAGGGAGTGGTGGGGCGGAGCTTGATGACTGGGCATCGCCGTGTGCCACCAGCGATTTTCCTTTGTCCAAGCTCAGGCTAGACAGGTCCCCAGCCAGGGACCCTATGCCAACAGCTGGTCATAGGATGTTGGCGGTGAGCGGCGTGCCGCCCTAGATTCGCGTAGCGTCAGGGTGGTCATGCTCGCGTCGTGCCTGGCGAGCGCGATGAGAGCAGCCGCCCGGGCGCCGCCTGTGCCTGGGCTGCCGGTGCATGACTTCATCATCGGTTGGTGGGGCTCGAGGAGTGAGGAGTGCCATGTCGTACTCATGCCCTAGAGACATGAACTCTAGGCTCCCGAACCAAACCACCGTGTCGAGACGCAATGGTCGTACGGGGTCTGCCATCTGGAACTTGCTGGGATGACAAAACTGACACGCAAAGGCCCCTACCTGGCGCACCAACTGTCGGTGTTTTGGACCGGGGGGTCCTCAACCAACCAGTGAATTTGAGCTGTGTGCTCCCGATTCTGGATGGTGATGCAAAGAGACACAAGGTTTATACTGGTTCAGGCAATCGATGCCCTACGTCCAGTCTGAGAGATTGATCTTGTATTCCTTGCACCGAAGTGCTTGTAGTAGGGGGTTACAAGTTGAGGGAGAGAGGGAGCTAGTCCTAGGTCTCGGCAGGGTGTCGTGAGGGCCGTCTGAGACGTTGCTCTCAGGCGGCTAGGATGTGTGCGTGTGTTTGTGTTACCAGGTGTTTTCCTTTGTCCCCCCTAAAATGGCCCAAGTCCTCTCCTTTTATAGCCTGAAGGGAGAACAAGGATGGTACATGAGCTAACTATACGGTGTCGTGTGAATAGAGGCGGCGTGTCCGGGCCCTGTAGCCTGTTCCTATGGCGGCGTGGTCATCGGAGTGGTCCGTCCTTGGAGCACTGGGGCGGCGTGGTCATCCCATCCGATCCTATGCGTCGTGGGAGCCCTAGGACTGCCTCGGTGTGGGTGCGGCGGTGAACATGCAAGCCACTGTGGACGGACTGTGCGCGAGGCCGAGACTTGGTTGGTGCTGAGGCTGCACCGCAGTGGAGGGGTCTCGGCAGGCACGAACCTCAAGATAGCCGAGACCTTGGTGTACAGTGCCGAGGCCTCGAGTGGGTGGCTGATCGTGGGCACAGCGTTAGGACACAGTGGCTGGTAATCCTTGCCGTACCCTATCACAGCCGGTATGGCGCTGATCGTGGACACAGCGTTAGGACACAGTGGCCGGTAATCCACGCCGTGCCCTATCCCGGCCGGTATGGTGCTGATGCGACCTCGGGTCCCATCGGCCATTCTGTGGCGTTGAGCCATCGTCCGGCTGAGATTGCGGGAGTGGTTGGAGCATTAATGAGACATGACACGCTGTCTGGAGGGTCGGTCGAGGCGGGGGGCGACGGGCTGTGGACGAGCCGGGCTTGAGCGACACGGAGAATGAGGCCTCGCGTGAGACGGAGATTGGATTCCTTGCCGAGGCATGCCGCGAGAGGCCTCGCGCGATACGGAGAATGCACCCCCTGCCGAGGCCTTCCATGGCGAGCCTCGCGCGAGGCGGAATTCGCGTCAGGGTGCCGAGACCTCCTGCGCGAGGCTCGAGGCGAGGCGGAGGGCCTGGTGGGCTCGGTCATTGTGGGTGAGGGGTCCACGGCTTACCTTCTAGCTTTATTTTTTGATGGGACTTTAGCGACCCTTTTGATGCTCGCTCGGGGTACCCCGTTCCAAGGTACCCGACAGGAACCTTACTGGAAACGACAGAACGTTGGGGTCCTATGTTCGGTCACTTTGAGCAGCGCGTCCGGTCACTACTTAAATGTACTGATGACCATTGAGATCAGGCGATCAGCGTTTAAAGCCAATGACACGTGGCAAGCATCAGATGATCGGACGCTGGGGTCCTACGTTCGGTCGATATGATCGGAGCGTCTGATCACCCTGAGCAGTGCCCAGTAAAGGGGTACAATGGCTCTATTTCGTGGGGGCTTCTATTTAAGCCCTATGACCGTCTCAAGCTCACTCGCTTGGCCATTTGCATTGACATAGCAATCTTGTGAGCTTAGCCAAAGCCCTCCCACTCATCTCCATCGTAGATTCAACATCTTTGTGAGATTGGGAGTGAATCCAAGTGCATTGCTTGAGTGTTTGCATCTAAAGACACTTGGTGTTTGTGTTTCGCTGCGGGATTCGCTTGTTACTTTTGGTGGTTGCCGCCACCTAGATGGCTTGGAGCATCGAGGATCGTCTAGCGGAGGTTAGTGATTGTCTTCGGCTCCGATCATGGTAATTGTGAGAGGTTCTTGACCTTTCCCTGATGAAGAGCCAAAAGGTACTCTAGTGAATTGCTCGTGGCTTGTGTGATCCTCATCTTGTGTTGATTGTACGGCACCCTATTGAGGGTTTGGCGTGTGCTGTCAATTAGCGCTGAACCTCCAAGTGAGTGAATCGCCACAATGAGGACTAGCTTGCCGGCAAGCAAGTGAACCTCGGTAAAAAAACATTGTGTCATCATTTGATTCTGAGGTGATTGGTCTTCATTCGTATTCATTCTTTTGATTGATTGGTTCATTCCTCGATCCGGCGGTATAACCATCTTGCTCTCTTTACATTACCGCAAACTAGTTGTCAAGCTCTTTAGTGTAGCTAGTTGTTAGAGCTTGTTAGTTTGGTTAGTGTAGCTCTTTAGTTAGTCTTTGAGAGCACACTAACTTAGTGTATTTACATAGCTATTGCGTGGATAGAAACTATATAAACTAGAATTGTGGTAGGCGGCTTATATTTTTAGTAGGCTAGCGCAACACTTGCTTCGTCTCATAATTATCTAACCGGTTTGTTAAGTGTTGTTGTAGAAATTTTTAATAGGCTATTCACCCCCTCTAGCCATTAGGACCTTTCAAACAGTTACAACAAATCCATCAACAATAACTAAAACACTTAAAACATACACTTCAACATACGTGTGTATCCATTGCAACACATGCAACATCATCAAATATACTTTTGCAACATTCAAATAAAACACTTGCAACATTCATATGAAACACCTGCAACATGCATATGAAACACCTGAAACACTTACAACATGCGTATGAAACACTTTGCAACATGTCGGTGCAGAAAGTGACAAACTAGTAAATATTTGTAGTTTTGCTGCACGTTGCATTCAGAGGTGGCCTAGCACTTAATGACACAGGATTTATACTGGTTTAGGCAACGTGCCCTATGTCCAGTCAGGGTCGGTCGGTGACTTTATTCCTGAGCCTAGGTGCTCGAAGTCTGTAGTGGGGTTACAAATGAGAAGGAGAAAGGAGGGGTGTACAAGAGGTTCGGTTGGCTCCGACCGGAAGGGTTGCGGTCGGGACTGGGTGGTCCTGCGGTTGGGAGTGTTGATGTTGATCTAGTGAGTCTGAGCTTGAAGAAGTCGATCTCCCCTTGTTTGGAGGGAGCGCATCCCCTTTTATAGATGAAGGGGATGGCTTTACAGGTGAGAGGGAGAGAGCACGGATGTTTCTGAGCCTTGCTGCCTACGGTGATTAAAACTGGATAATGGTTGTTTCGGCGGCGTACGCCTCCCTATAGCGTACCTTATGCTGGCGTTTGGACCAGATGGCGTCGGACCCGCCGAAGATCATGCTGCACTCCTCAGGTTCAGGGAAACCGTCCCCATCCTTGCCTGCAGCGCCACCCCTCCTGACTACCGGCTCCTTGCCATCCCCCTCCTTTGGCGCATCGGCCTGTCGGAGGAAACGTTTGAGGAGCTCACACTCCTTATAGAGGTGTTTGACGGGATAGGTGTGATTGGGGCACGGACCATCCATGAGTTTGTTGAAGTGGTCAGGCAGTCCCTATTGGGGCTACCTGGGTGCGCGATCAGCTATGGTGATCAACGCGGTGTCATCCGACCGGCGCCGATCCTTCCTATTCTTCTTGCCCCTCTGAGTGGAGGGGCCTTCGTCTAGATCCGCGCGCTTAGGCTTGCCTTTGTCCTAGCCTCCACTGAAGACTGCTCCGACTGCCTCCTCGCTAGAGGCGTGGTTGGTGGTGACGTCGAGTAGATCGCGGGTGGTGCGGGGTTTTAGGCAGCCAAGCTTGTGGATCAGGGACTCACAGTTTGTCTCGGAGAGGAAGGCGCTAATGACATCTACGTTGATGACATCAGGGAGGGAGTTACAACGTTGGGAAAACCTGTGGATGTAATCCTGTAGGGATTCACTGGGCTCCTGCTGGTAGCTCTTGAGGTCCCAGGAGTTTCCCGGGTGGACGTATGTCCCCTGGAAATTCTCGACAAAGACCCTCTTGAGGTCTGCCTAGTCGCGGATGCTGTCGTGTGGAAGGAATTCGAGCCATGCCCGAACATGTTCCCCCACGCAAATGGGAAGATATTGGATGATGAAAAAGTCATCATCCACTCCTCCAGCTCGACAGGCGAGCCGGAAGTCTTCGATCCAAATGCCTGGGTTTGTCTCCCCGGTGTATTTGGTGATGTTGGTGGGAGGCCAGAAACACTACGGAAATGGTGCTCTCCGGATGCGCCGGCTGAAGGCCCGTGGCCCCGAGCCTTCAGGGCTGGGGCTCTGGTCATCTGGGCGGTGATCGTGCCTGGGGCGTGTTTCACTGCTTCCCTCGATGGTTCGGCCAAGGTCCGTGTCGCCTGCTGCCATATGGCAGATGTTGTTACCATGTCGGGCCCGACGATGATTGCTAGCGATGCTATGAGCGTCCTGGTGCGGTCGGTGTGGAGCAGGCGCCTGGTTAGACCATGGCGCGGCCACCGCTCCCCGAGCCAAGCCTGTCGGCTGCAGCGGTGAGCGAATGGATCGATATGGCTGGTGCGTCCCTGTCCCCCCGGTGGGGAGAGAGGGCGCAGGTCGGAGTCGAGATGCGGAGCTTTCCGCCTGTTGGACGGTGGCGTCCTCTACTAGAACTCAGAGGTTCCGGTAGACTGCTCGCTCCTGAGGGTCGACGGGCTTGAGAACACCGCGGAGAAGCATTGCTGCAGCAGTGATGTTCTGGCCGACCCGGGCGAATTGTGGGATATCGTTCCCCTCGATCACGATGTTGTGCTGAACCTGGCGAGCGCGACCTCGAGCGCCACCCGCCGGGCTAGGCGCGTGGGGCGCAACGTGCTGAACTGACGGCACCTGTGCAGGCGACGACTGATTCTGCCGTCGTTGTCGTAATTCCTCAGCGTGTGCTTGCACAGACGCGAGGCCTCCCGCGCGTGGGTCCGGAGGGGTGTGAGTTTGCACAGACTCCGCAACCACCGGCAGTCATCCCAAAGCGTCCGCCATAGCGCACTCCCAGGACGGATAGTGGTGGGGCGCCACGTCACCGATGCTGGAACCGTCGCTCTCGCCATCACCATCCTGAAGTTTGTGGGAAATGGCAGGAATGCAGCCCGCCATTCCCATGAACTCAGACGTGAGGGGGGATGGTGCCAGCATCCTTCGGAGCCCCCGAGCGTATGCGTCCGCGGAGAACATGAGGCCATAGGGGAACCGATCACATGGCGTTTGTGGCGTGGGCGGTTCATTCCCTCCGGGTGATTGGTGAGAGATAGGAAATAAAGAGCGAGTAGTAGTACGCGTATTACTTACAGCGGAATTTGAGCAGAGAGTTTGCTCGGAATGAAGCACAGATACCGTGCCACCAAAGTCACGCATCTCGGAGTCAATGGTTTACGTCCCTCCGATGGGTGCCGGGTCGTGAGTCTCCTCGCAGAGGTGGAGTACACCGAGTCGGTCGACGACAAAGTCCAGGCTGTAACACCCCGGTGTTACGCAAGCATTTAGGCACTACAAATCATGAACATAATGCATCATCAAGCATCGTAATCATACATGCATAATCATGTTAAATAATAACTGAAACAATGCTTTGAAACATATAAAACATGCTTGTGAAACATGTATGTTGCATTACTGTTTAAATGAACTTAGGTCGTGTTTGTGCTTGTAATGCTGGTTAACATGATTGTTTGGGAGTACAAATGACTTAGAAATGTTTCACATGCATTTTGGAGCAAGGTTGGTATTCAAATTTTCCCAAATTTTGCTTTTAAAAATATTATTAAAAAAAATGGTCAAAATACCCTTTATTTAGCTTTTAACTTCCATCTCAAAATATGTTTGGATTTAGACCTTACACCTTTTGATAAAGTTGTAGAGTTTAAATTTCTAAACAACTTTTATTTTGGGTCCAACTTTTGAAATTACTTTGAAAAGGTTTAAAAATTCATTTGAATGAATTTGGGGAAGAAAATAAAAAGGAAAGATCACATTTTCACTTAATGGGCCGCCGCCTCCCTTCTGGCCCGCTCGCGAATTTGGCCCGCAGCGCCCGTGCGCTCCTGCTCTCGCGCCGCGCGCTTCGCTCTGGCCCAGCAGCAGCTTTGCCGGCCCAGGCCCACGCCGCGCCTCCCACTCGCCCGTGCCCACTCTCCGACCGCGCCAGAATGCGCGAGCCACGTGGCGGCCATGCGCCGGCGAGATCGCCGCACGGCATCGCCGGCCTGCCCCGTTCTGACCGGCCCTACCCCGCCTTCAAGACCCCTGTCCGAGCCTCACTTCACCATTCCCTCCTTCTCTTCGCTTCTCCATTGCCCGGACAACAGCCGCAGCTCCCGCGCGCGTAGCGAGCTCCGCCACCGCGCGCCGCGCCTCGCCAGAGTTAGCTCACCCGGCCACCACAGCTCACGGCCAGCAGCTACGTCGTGCCTCGAGCACCGCCTCCACCTCGCGCACCACATGCTCGCCTCGGTAAGCCATGGGAAGCTTCCCTTCCTCGTGAATCGCTCACCGGAGTGAGCTCCTCCTCGCCGGAGTGCTCCGCTCCATGGACCTTGCCCCTCCGTCCTCCTTCTCACTCTCCTTTCTCGTGCACCAGCACCACACTGACGCGGTGGAGCTCGCCAGCCATTCCCCGCGCCACATCTTGACCGGAGATGGCCGGCCGGCGTCGGGCCACGCCACTACGCCGCCATGGACGCCAGTGAGCTTGCTCCCGAGCTCCATTGGCCATGGTAGATGTACCATTAGGTCCGCCTTGTCACGGGGAAGCCTCCGGTGGTGACCTCACCGTCGACGAGCTCACCAGCGGCGAGAACCGCCACGGCCGAGCGCCTCCCCTGCCGTAGTGACTGACCGGTGGGGCCCGGGGGCCCACTATCAGCCGCTGGGGTGCACGTCTATGTGCAGATCCGGGTGGATCTAGCGCTTATGCCTCGGTTTTCAAAAAGGGTTTTTAAGAAATGATTTCCAGAAAATGTTGTAAAGGCTTCAAAAATCCATAGTTTGCTCATTTTAGCTCCAAATCGAGTGAGACCAATTTTGTTGTGTTTCTTAGAAGTAGATCTACAATATAAAAATATTGCATGTGGTTTTTGTGATACTTTTGTATAGGGTTTTATTTAATTCTTGTATTTGCTATTTTCTTGGAAAATGCTTAATAAATAGAATATACATCAGAAAAATATGATTCCAATTTGGTTGATCTATTCTTGAGTTGTACTTTCTGTGAAAAATATATGTCATGCATGTTCTGTAGAGAAATATTGATGTGTAGTTCAAGTGCCTTTAATTGATGATTTTTGTTATTTTAATAGAGAGCAAAAATTGTATAAAACATATGTATGATAATTCTTGTACAGTGATTGTATACTATGTAAATCATGGGAAAAATACCAAATCTGTTGTTTGACACTTTTTATAGTACAAAGTATTTTCATGCTTAATTATCAACCATAGCTTGTCATTTTTGTGTAGGCTGTTATACTTATCCACAAGCAATGAAAATTTTATGGTAGACTAATTATTGGCTAAGGAAGCTACTGTAATTTTCTCATAATTTTATGAGTACCAAAAATATATGTTGCTGTTGTAACCCTAGTTTAAAATGAAATAAAATAATCTTCTTTAATGCATGTTTAGTTAATAATGTTTGCTTTGGTGTATCTTTGAAGCATCTTAGCTTGCTGTGGTGACTTGGCATGTTAGTACAGTGGTTATAGTAGTAGTATAGTAGTACATGTTCTTGGATGATGTTGGCTACCTTGTAGAAGAGCTTTACTTCTACTATGTCCAATAAAGTTAAATATGTTCATCTACATTCCATGCATCATGATCATTACATGTCATCTCTCCGATGCACCTATGCATGAGCACTTATACATCTGCATCATACAGGATCGCAGGAGGAGTTGATAGTAGCAGTTCAGGAAGAGCAGACCGGAACAGATCCACAAGAAGTCCAGGCATAGGAGGTGCCAGAGGAAGAGGAGCAAGGAGAGGACTTGCCCGAGTGCGTGGATCATCAACCTAGTTCGTTCAAATGAGGCAAGCCCCGGAGCATTCTAAGTCTCCTACTTTATAAAAGCAATTCTTCCTATATATGAGTTTATGTATTGTTGCATTAAGTTGTAGGAGTTGATTGAAACCGTTGATGTATTTATTACTATCCTTACCTACCTTATTACCTTATTACCCGGTTAGGTTGGGATCGAATAACTGCTTAGCCTTGCTTAGACCGATAGCGATCGGTGATATCCGGTCACCTACATTTATAGGTGGTTACTGGAAGAATTTAGCCATGGAAAGAATGATATCCTGGAATTAACCATGTGTGATGGATAATTGGAGATCGGACGGAAAAGTTAGAGGCAACCAGATAGGGTTCTGGGGTGCTGTTAGTTTTCCGTCTATGTCGATTAAGGACCGATCGTTGCTCGTCCCTCTTGTCATGTTGAACGTATGGCTCACATTTAGCTGGCCGAATAAAGTACCTTTCGACCGCGAAGCTAGTGACACTATTTGAGCCGGGATAAACTTGGATTGGTAGACTGGTGCTGAAGGGGGTATGACGGGGACGCGAAGAGTGAGCCCAAGGTGCGTCCTGGCTGTCGGGCGGTCCCTGGGTAGTGCGGTCCATGACTGTTATCCCGTGGCTACTTGGAAAGTGTCATTAGTGATCTATAGCTCACTTGATCGGTGAGTGTGGTTTGTGTGAGGAATAAATCACCAGCTGGTTAGGAATCGATTCGAATCGCCATCGCTCCTGGATAGTGAGCACTTGACTCGAGCTACAGCATCGTAGTAATTATGATGGAACCCTAATGGTTATCTGGATGGTATGGGATATGCTAAATCTAAGTTGGTAACTGGATGTTATTGGTTAATCAAGTGATTGCTATAGTATAGGTGCTTACCTAGATGGATAGGTCATAATAAAGATGATGCAAAGTACTTAAAATGGTTTCTTCATGATAGCTTATGCTTTTCGCAAACAAGTCAGCTAGCGCACTAAAGAAAGCCTTGCATAATCCTTGGTGTCGCTTTATTTTGGTTTAAGACGGGTAAGTCTAGCTGAGTACCTTCTCGTACTCAGGGCGTTGTTCCCATTGTTGTTGCAGATGGTCAAATGTACTACGGTTATTGCATTAACTGCCTGTACCCGGCGATGGGTGACAACTAGGACCAAGGGCAATGGTCACTCCGTATCTCTCATCTGATGCTTTTGTTGGAGATGACTACCTACTGGCACTGTATCTGAACCAAAAGTGTGTGTGTGGCTTTAAAACTATTTGCTTCCGCTATTTCAGTTTAAACTTGGGTTGTAATAACTTTATGTTCTAAACTCTGATGTATCCAACTGTCATTGCAAACTCTATGTAACATGTGACGGTAATTGCTAAACTTGTACGATCTTGGTTTGTATGTCGATTGGTTTGAAATCCTTCGTGGTTTTACGGACTACCGGGTTATACGGGCTTAAGTTTGCTAAATTATCTGCTTCGGCGTAAGATTTCCTTACTTAATCTCATATAATTGGTCGGTTCTGTTATACAGGCTCCCGAAGCGGAAGGCCTGGGATGGCTCAAAGACGGGTGGAACCCGCATCCCGGTGGGCGAGAATGCGGGGAACTCCAGCGAGCCAAAACGAATCGTATCGCCCGAGCCCGCCATGGTGGGGGTGGCAAAAAAAGGGCCATCCGATGATCAAAAGGGTGTTGAACGTACAACGTCTTCCCCACGGACGGCGCCAACTATCGATGCAGAAAGTGACCAACTAGTAAATATTTGTAGTTTTGCTGCACGTTGCGATCGGAGGTGGCCTAGCACTCAATGACACAGGATTTATACTGGTTTAGGCAACGTGTCCTACGTCCAGTCGGGGTTGGTCGGTGACTTTATTCCTGAGCCCAGATGCTCGAAGTCTATAGTGGGGTTACAAACAAGAAGGAGAAAGGAGGGGGTGTATAAGAGGTTCGGTTGGCTCCGACCGGAAGGGTTACGGTCGGAATTGGGTGGTCCTGCGGTTGGGAGTGTTGATGTCGATCTAGTGAGTCTGAGCTTGAAGAAGTCGATCTCCCCTTGTTTGAAGGGAGCGCATCCCCTTTTATAGATGAAGGGGTGGCTTTATAGATGAGAGGGAGAGAGCACGGATGTTTCTGAGCCTTGCTGCCTACGGTGATGAAAATTGGATAATGGTTGACGCCCCAACACTGTCGATGTCGCTGTAGGATGTCAGATGTGCATGGGAGGTCGAGCTATCTTCTTCAGGAAGGATGACGCTGGTACCTGCAAAATACTTCGTGACGCCTAGTGGCATGTGAGGAGCCATGCTATGTTCACTCGGTATGGCAAATCCTGGAGCCCATACCGCGATCGATGTCCAGAGACACCATATGGGAGTTTCTAGCGGCCCCTACAATACTTTGTGTCAGGGTGGCTGCACAGCACTGTTTCATGTAGGGTATGGTCCTTGGTATAGTGGTTTTGAGTTTTGACTTGTGAGCCATGCCTTGCCTTTCGCCGCACGTCTTCTGGTTTCTTCCGAGCGAGGTGTCCCCGGTCGGATGTCCCCAGTTGGCACTCAGTGCGCCGATCGGAGAAGAGCGGTGAGCAGGGTTCCCACGAGCCCCGGTCGCGGGCTCGGAGTTGGAAGCAGCGTTTTGGGCCAGGCCTTCCGATTGGAGAGACTGCTTGAGACGGCTGGTGCCTGAAGCGAGTGCTCCGGTCGGAGAGGTGGGTTGAAGAAGTTGACGAACGGGCACTTACTTCTTAAGGGTAGTCCCTCCGGTTGGCGACCAGACTACCCTTCCGGCCCGCTGTGTTTTAGATTTTTGGGCCGACCCATGATCTATATGTTTGTTCTCCTGGGCCGAGCCCGGACGTGGAAGCCGGTCCTCGAGGGACCCCGGGGTTTATGAACCCGACACAACATCTAGATGAACACTTGCAACATGCGTATGAAAACACGTGAAACACTTGAAACATACCCTTGCAACATGTTGAATCAGCGCGACATCTTCTTCCTACTTGGACGAATGGAGGCTCGTCGGCGTGGAGAGAGAGGGGGAAAGGCTGCCGGTCTTGCACGAGCTGGCGCCAGAGAAGGATGGAGGCGCTCGGATCTCGCCGCTCCCGGTCTCGGAGTGGGGCGCGACAGTGGATGGAAGGCCGCCGGTTTTGCACGAGCTGGCGCCAGAGAAGGATGGAGGCGCTCGGATCTCGCCGCTCTGGGTCTCGGAGTGGGGCGCGATAGTGGATGGAAGGCCGCCGGTCTTGCACGAGCTGGCGCCGGAGAAGGATGGAGGCGCTCGGATCTCGCCGCTCCGGGTCTCGTCTCTACGGATCTCGGAGTGGGGCGCGTCAGTGAATGGAGGCGCGGCGAGGGATGGAGCGCGCGCGTGGCTAGGGGCGCGACACGGGAGGCGCGCAGCTTGGGCGGGAGGGGCGCAGCTTGGGCGGGAGGGGCACGCGCGACTCGGGCTGAGGCGCGGCATGTACGCGGGGCGGGGGCGCTGCTCGGGCATAGGTGCGTCACGTCCGATGGAACGAAGGCCGTGGTGAGGGAAGGGGGCTGGAGGATGAGTGGAGTGGGTTTTTTGAGAGGGATGGGATCGAGTCGGTCCTACGTAGGTCAAGCCACGTTCGGATAGAGCCACGGGACGGAAGCCCATGGAGAATCATTATCGTTAAATATGTTGCCACGGGACTGCATTTATACACGAATAGGGACGTAAGGTAGGTTGTTCGCAAACCCGTAAATGTATTAACTTTTTTTTGGGTTATATCAATTTTCATGTTTACGGCTGATCTGCAAAAATTAATCCTATCTGCGTGAGTAATCTGTCTTACATCCCTATATATACACGAAAACGTGGCAAGAATCCCGCCAACAGCCGCAAGTAGAACACGGCTCAGGGAAACGCCTTCGGAACCCACACAGGTTTTTCAGTGGCGGTTCGCGAGAAACGTATAGGTGAACCAAGGGGAGAATCCGCGATTCTCACTCAGGACGTCGCTCCTGCCAAGCGCTGGTGGAGTATTGCCATCGGTTTGGATGCAAACAGGCCCTTACTGATATTCTCATGTGTAGGAGGAGTATTCCGTTGCAAAGGCCTTCCTTTTCCAGCTTGGGCTGTCTGGATTTGTGTCTTGGGGCGTTTCGTGGGCCGTAGGCCCAAGGACAAGTTTGTAAGTCAGGTTGCCCGACCGGGGAGATTGGAGACTGACGAATGACGATGCAGGGCAAACACTCCTGAATCCAGAATCCAGAAAGCCACATCAAGTAGCCACGACGCATCCATCCCAATTTCTAACGGTGCATTTCAGGGATTCTCGGCGTTTTGAATCCGCGCGTTGCGAATGGTGATACGAAAAGGCTGGGCTGGGGAAAGGGGAGCAGCCGAGCAGGGTAACATTCAGTAACACCGTTCCAAGCCGGAAGACGCCGGCGAGCTTTTTACCTCTGCTTATCTGCTACATGTGCAGACAGTACGCCATGCTGGTGTCTGGTGATAAAGGCGTATTTTGTACGTGTACGTCTACTAGCTATACCATCCGATTCTGCGACGTGCTGCTGCTCTGTGTCCTGTTTCATGCATGACCAAGGCCCTGTTCGATTATCTTATAATTCGTCTTTTTCAGCTTGTTTTTTTATTCAGAATAATATTTTTCTCTCACAATAAATCAGCTGGAACAATGTTTCAGCTTGTTTTTTCAACGAAGCGAATGAGGCCCAATTAGGGAACCCAAGCTAGGGATGATGATGACCATCCTACGGAGTTCAGAGATCAGATCATCAGAATGCGCGATGTCTTTGCTGTTCCATAAGCTATTCAAACTTCCATTTCGTAGTAGTCTAGTAGAAAACCCTACGTAAACTTCCATCTCTAGGTTCAGCAGGTCTCTTCCCAGTTCAACAAAATGCAGCAAAGTACAGTTAAATTACAGTACCTTCAAATGGCACAGCGAAACAAAGAGCGTGCGTAACTGTATTATTCATGGTAAGAACAGGTCGGTGGGTGGGGATACTGCGAGTGAGAGGAAAAGGCACAACCATCACACGCATGCGTGTGTGGTGATCTGGATGTAGGAATAGGGCCTCTCGCAAACAAGTAGCCTGTTCGTTTGGCTGTGGCTTGTCGTAAAGGATCGTAAATTTTCAACTGGAATAGTATTTTTGTCTCACACAAACCAGCCAGCAGTATTTCTTCACGAACCAGCAACGATATGAACCAGTCAACCGAACAGGCTGCCGGGGCGTCTGTCCACCGGGCAAGAACACGGACCGTGAAAGCTGTCAACTGTCATGGCCTCCCCAGCCATCCATCATCTCCCCATACCCCATGCACCCTGAATTCCTGATCCTTACACGCCCTTGCCGCCGAGCTAGCGGGAGGTCAGACTCGCAACAAGCGAGAGGCAGGCCTGCATGCAGCGACTCAGTGAGGAGGCAGCGGCACAGAGCAGAGGCCTGCGCTGCAGTGGGAGCCTATGGCAGCATCCATGATTCCATGCATGCCATGCAGTCACGCACTGATGCACGTCCTGGATTTTGCTGGTGTAATTATTTCAGCGTTCGAATCCAACCAAAAGGAGGCAGGGACGTCCTGTTTCCCATGTGAAGAGCAGGCAGCCAGGCAAGCCCTTTGGTGAGACGTGAGACGTGAGAGTTTGGTGCGTGCCCGTGAGCCGCGGGCATGTACCGACGACGTTCCAACTGACCAGCTAGTGACCACTGATGCCGGCGAGCTGAGATTGATGGATTCGGATCGGAGTGTGGTAAAAAGAAGGGAACATAGAAAAAAGCCTAATGCTTGCTTTTGTACCAGAACTCCTTGCAAAAGTTTTCTTAATCTGTGCTTGAAAATACTGGGCCTGCTATATACTTTTTGCGGGAGAATGTTTGTACACCACCTAGTGGTCACCAGTGATGACCAACTGACCAAACACTCGTTAATCGTTCCAGCACATTCTAGTCTAGCACACGGAATGTTTCACTGAAAACAATATGGTTGACTAGCGATAGCGAGGGGAGTTGATCACTGGATGCCACTACCAAAAGCAAGTAGAGATACACATCTCATCAGACCATGGGTCACTCAGAATCCAATCCAAAACCACCACCAAAACGTCAAAAGTTAGGCACCTCACACACGCTGCATTAGTAGTAGCAGTAGTACCACCAATCAGCAGCAGCAACCAGTATGCCACTCACCATTTCGTTGAAGCAATGGTGCACGCCTTGTTGCTTGCAATGTGAACTCCACCAGCCTACAGTAGTAGCAGCACCTCCACACACTACTATAAATAATAATGAATATAGTCACCCGTATATTTATAAATAATCACCCACATTGCACTTTTCCAGGTGACTCAGTGGCCACCAAACTCGGCATACGAAAAGTTGGCATCTTTGCACATCTTCCAACAGCTAAGCACTCGATCACCCACTTTTCAGAATAGAAAACACACCTGGCGGTACAAGGATTAGCGAGGCTCACAGACACCAACAATTAACAAATTCGATTCAACTTGACAGGGTTGAAGGTATGGGGTGAAACAAACAAAATTATTTGACAGACACAAGGCACAACCAAACCAAGGCCTGTTTCTCTTCAGAAACTTGACCACAGTCCTCTCCTCCCTAGAACGAACCAGACGACCAACATCTCTGAGGCAGAGCGAACGATCTCACATGCATGTAAACACACTCACTCACCTAGAAGTTAATAAACTAGGGGTAGAAGTAAGAGTGAAACAAAACCAAAACCAAGAGAGGGAGAAAAAATAAAGAAAATGAGGTAGTATAAACTAGTGTCAAGGGGGGTGTTAGGGCTTCTGATAGGGGGTTTCAATCTTCACTATGGACAGTTAGAGTTCTTCCCGGGGCCGCCATAGTAGAAGTACGTGCCCCAATCACCATTGTTGCCGTTCTGCACGTCGTAGCAATTGGACTGCTCGGTGAAGGTTCCCACTCCCCTCGGCGCCTTGAGGTTGTTGGTCGAGTCCACCACTTGGATGTTCCTAAAGTAGCTGGCCTTGCCGAACCCTTCCTCCGGGAAGTGGCCGCTGCCCATCTGCGTGGTGGTGTGGCCGCCGTCGGGCTCTGAGTTCACCACCTCGCCGCCCCACTCGATCATGGAGGCGCTGTCGGCCAGGTAGGAGAAGAGGAAGGACGGCCAGTAGCCCAGAACATAGTCGTTGCCGAACTGCAACCACCAGTTGCCCTCCTTTGGGTCCTGCGCAAAACCACAATTTTTGGGTGAATTTATCTGATAGGTTCATGATGATCGGTTAGTATTATTATGGTAGGGTCCTTTTAGTGCTACTATCATGCATGCTCACAAGAAAGTTTGTGTTCTCATATGCACTATGGAAAGGTAACTGCCTTTGATGATAATGACCTGCAAATTATCCCATCTTTCAACGAAATTTCGGAAATGCATGGAGAAACGAGACAACGACACATGGCAATGCCATTACACAATTGCTTAGGGAAAGAGCCAGATTTGAAATATTTGCTAGCAGGAAAGGGTAAGATTTTCTAACAGATGAAACATGAGCCCGAGGTGAATATTCTTGTAGAAATTTATTAAAAATGGCAATCATTATCAGTGGTTGCATCATTTGCAGACAAATCTGGTCCGTGCGTGGGACCAACTGTCACTCTGCGAGTGCGTCCACAAACAGGGCTAGAGCCACAGTTGTAGCCTTGACTCAAGCCTTAAGGCGCCTTCAGAAAGAACAAGAGACAGGTGGGCACCACGGATTCTCTCCGGTCCCATTCATGAATTTGATTTGTAGTATGCTCGGCATGTGAGAGCTTTTTGGAATTTACCTTCCAGACCAAAATGTTTATGTCATATTGGGAGCCACCATAGTTGGAGATAGGGAAGATGCTGGCGCCCATGGCGATCTGATTGCTTATCTGGATGAACCCCGAGCACAGCAGGTTGTAGCATCCTGTTGCCTGATACGCATCACTCTGCAGTATCCAAAGCAATACAAAATCAATATCATTAGGCCATTCCCCAATTAGATAATCATAAGATAGGGATGTAGATCTAGGCAGAGGACAAAGATAAACTAAAAACAATTGTTCATGAAGATTTAAAGGAATGTGGTGTTTATCTTACAGTCCAGTAGGTGAAGAGCCTAGTGTTGTTGTCCCCATACAGGTCTGGGCTAACCTGCAATTTCGTGGAGAGCACAGAGCCATTAGCACAAAAGCGACGGCACATTTTAATCCACCATTAGAGCATGCCTAGCTCCTAAACACATATTGCTAGCCTAGTGCAGCTCATGAAAGAGAAACTCTGTGTCGATGCAGAATCTATTCTAGCTCCTACTCATTTAATAGTTCTTTCATCAGCAGTTCTCATATCATTATTGCAGCACACAAGAGAGAAATTATTGACCGCATGCAGAGGAGAAATTATTGAGCGCATGGAAGAAGATGAAGAACAGAAATGGAAACTGCAAGGAAGCATTTAATAGAACTTTTCATGAAGTGGCTTTCCCTTTCTCCCTCACCTGCCATCCTGCTTCGATGCTGTTGAGGTCCTGGCCGAAGGAGCCCCCCAAGATCCAGAGCTGGGACAGGCTAAACTCATTAGCCTGCTCGATCTTCGGTTGCCACACATTGA
Source organism: Miscanthus floridulus (assembly GCF_019320115.1). Lineage (NCBI taxonomy): Eukaryota > Viridiplantae > Streptophyta > Magnoliopsida > Poales > Poaceae > Miscanthus > Miscanthus floridulus. The sequence goes on along the minus strand of NC_089582.1, from coordinate 133,229,922 downwards.
TGGTAGCCTTGGCGCCATAGTACTTGTCCCCCTCCACATATGCTATGGCATGCTGCTCCATGGGAGGTAGAGGGAACAAGGTTAAATGAGCAATTTAAGAGATAATCACAATTCAAGAACAAGAATATCAGTATACTGGTATTAAGGTCATTGGATGAAACAATCTGTAGTCACCTGGTGGCCGCTCTCGTTGAGCATGTCAGGGTCAACCGACATGGGGTTCGCGGTACTCCTGCCCTTCTTCTTGCCATACCTCCTGACGGAACTGGCCCTCAGGACATCCTCCTCCTTGGTCCTCCTGATCGGTATCGTGTTCTCGGGGCACCTGCCATTCTGGTGCCACATTTGGGTGATTGTCTGGGCGTTCTGCTGCGACGCAACCTTGGACTCATCATACAGACCTTCCGGGTGGTATGCAGGCCGCATCTGCAAAGGTGATGCGATGATAGAGCATGTTTGAGTGCTGCTGTAGTGATGTGTGGGGTAGAAGCACTGCTGCAGAAAGCGAAATGGGAAAAAAAGAGCATTGGCGCTGCAGAGAGAGGAACCTGGATGGAGTGGTTCTTGAGGAAGGGGTGATCCAAGGCAGGTTGCTTGGAGATATGCACGCAGTCTATGATGTCTCCATCTGGACTCTGTTAAGTTGAACTTCTCATAATCAGTACCAGTTGCAAAAATGCAGGGAAAAAAAGATTGTGCTAAACTTTTTTCCTGAACATGTACGATTTTCTGTGAATCTTTTTTCTGTACATGTAAGATTTTCTCATTCGCAGAAAAAGAGAAAAAAGTGATGAAATTCCATCTTCAAGCAATGCTACATTGGAAAAAAAAAAACTCCAAAGATGAGAGTATTAACCAAACAGCTTATAGTGTTTCTGCAAACGAACAATGGTTCATCAGGAAAGTAAAGAACTGTGATAGTTCTCCAAAGATGAAAGGAAAGAGGGCAAAAGCAAGCGTCTCTAGCTTCGAGTTCAATGAACCAAAGGAAGCACGAGCACCCATAAAATTTGTCCAAAAGCGAGACTTTCTCCTCCCGCGACGGAAGGAAAGCGGCGAAGTGGACCAAGCGCCGCGGCAGGCGCGCAGGCACAAACAAGAACCCTGGTCTGCATCGAAAGGGGCGGCTTTCTCCTGCTCCTACTTGCATGCCAAATGCAGGACCTTCGCTTTTTTTCTTTCTTTCCACCCATGGAATCGATTCACTCCCACTATCCCACAACAATAACCCGAAGAAAACGAAACCGCTGACGAAGGGAATGCGAAACGCATGGATGGATGGAAATGGAACGAGGCGTACGCTCGCCGTCGCCGGTGCGGTGGGAGGAGACGGACGGGTACGTAGGGGGGCCAGCAGTACCTGAATGGTGGCGAGGGGTGCCTTGTTGAGGCGCTTGAGGTGGCTGCGCACCTGCCGCTGTCGAAGCAGCTGCCGGCGCCGCTGCCTCAGCGTCAGCGACCGGCCTCCGGCATTCCCCTCCGCCGCCGCTCCGTCGAGGATGAGCGCCGCCACCAGGGCCAGCGCAACCAAGCACGCCCTCGCCGACGCCGCCATAGACTTCGCTGGCACTACCCCAGCCGAGCAACCGAAACGGCGGCTGGCGGGCGGGCGGGCGGGTAAAAAAAGGATGGGGGAGGGCACGGGGGGCTAGGAAGAGGAGAGGAGACGGGGGAAGGCGAAGGCGAAGGCGAAGGGAAGCGGACTTAAAAATCCGCCCGTTGGTGTCGTTTTTTGCTCGCTTCGGCTGCCGCGCCGCTCGCTCCCGTCCCGGCCTGGCGTCGTGGCGTTTAAAGGTTGAGACGCGAACGGCCTGCCTGCGCTCGTGTCTCTGTGCCGTCATCATAGTAGCGGAGGGGGGAGGGGAGGTGGTGCGCCGCGACCTGCGATGCGATGCGATGCGATGCGACGCGGCGCGCTCGGACCCGCACCGGGTTGGGTTCGGGTTTGGGACCATGCCATGGCCACGGCTCGTGCAGGCGGGCGTACGAGGGGCGCGCACGGCCGAGTCTCTGGTCACGGGAACGTACGCGCGGTGCGGCCAGCACCCGCCGCACGGTCGCAGGTCAGCGGCGGCTCCGTGGGTTTCGTCGTTGCGTGCGCGTTGTACACATCCGGGCCGGTCGCCCTCTCTTCTACGTAGTAGAGATTTTTCCCACGTCGCCTTGGCTAACGCATTCTCGAGTGGTGGGGGCTGGAGTTTGGAAGTGGACGAATTTGTACAGCTCAAAGCAGTTGTTGGGGTGACTAGCGCGCGAATCGTGTAGTCACAAGCACGATTGTTCCGTTCGTCGTACCGGAGTGAAGCAGCGTCGCGTTCCGTTTCCACTGGATTCCATACGCGTACATCACCCGTCCCGTGCATGCTGCATGGTGTGTGTTTTTTTTCGAATCAGTGGGATCCCCCATTTCCATTGCATCAGAATGGAAATGCTGCATGGTGTTGACCTGTTGTTAGACTGAACTCACGGATTTGTGCAGTCGATGCCGTGTGAACAACGCCAGAGCTAGCTAGGCAACGAAACGAGATGCTGCCGTGGCGGCTGTTACGTGACGTCACCAGACACAGGAAGGGGCCGCTGGGGTAGGGGCACGAGTAAGAAACGCCGACTTCATCTGGATCCTTGGAGCATCTCCAAGATAAATCAAGCCATTGAATAAACATTCTTCTCTACGGTCCTGTTCGGCAGGACTTATTGCTGCTGCGGCTAATTTGTTGTGAGAGAAAAACATTGTTCCTATGCTTGAAAAGTAGGGCTGATTCTGGCTGATAAGCTCAGGCGAACATGGCCTATATCTGTTGGTTTTCTTGGAACCTCGTTCCGTTATCTAAAAATATCTGTTCATTTTCTATCGGTTCCTTTTATATCCCGTGCATACTTTGGAGGGCTATCTTCATTCTTCATCTTTAACTAGCGAGAAAACTATAAATAGAGTATAAAAACATTTGAAGATTTAATTGAAAAAGATGTTTGGAGGACTTTTTTCACAAAAATTCTCTATTCCTATCAGAAAGGTATAGAGAGACGGAGTCGCTCTTAACCCTTGACTTTTCTATATTTGGGTCTATGAACTTGTATTGTACTTTGATGTCACTCAGGTCTCAACTCTCGGACTTTGATATTTATATCCTCAAAATTGCATGGCGATGTCACCAGATCCCTGAATTTACACATCAATACACAAATGGCTCTAAAAGGTCATGTTGATTGTCTGTTGACCAACAAGTTCAGGGACTAGATGACAATAGTTTACAAATTTAGGGATCTAAATATCAAAATTTGAGAGTTTAGGACCAAAGTGACACCTCAATACAAGTTTTCAAAAAACTGAAATGTAAAAATCAAGAGTTATTAAAGACCTAAACGATGACATCACCGTGCAAATTTATGAACTATTCATGAATTTACTCGAAAAAAAAACGAGCACTATTTAGCTTTGGGCCGGGGTCCGGCTACTGTTTGTGGGAGGCAACCGAAGAAACAGCCAGGAGGCATCCATGTCCCATAGTAGTGCATGTTTTTTTAAGCCTAGTAGTGCATTGTTGGGGGTCAGCCTGATGGACCAGTAAAAGCTGTTTCGTCTTGAGCGAGTGCTTCTTGTTTACTCCCTCCGCTGTCCGGGTACGCATTGCATGCATACTCGCGAGGAGGTTCCCCACGTGCCGCCGCCGACATACTGATACGGCATCGCTACTGTTTCCGCACGCCGTATGTGTGGACAGCTCCTCGAGTCACGGCGGAATTTGCAGAAAATCTGGCAAAACCAGCTGGATTTTGGCCGGTCTCGAGAGAAACTTTATTTTAGGCCAGCGAATATCCCACACGGAGTTCGCTCCCTCCGCTGACGGAGCAGCTGGGGGGTCGAATAAGGGACTAAAGCTTAGAAGCGTCACGCCGATTATCACATGAGGTGTCATATCATATATAGACAGTAATAATAAAATAAATTATAAAAATTCTCAATAATCCGCGAGACGAATTTATTAAGCACATGTTTGGTTCACCCCTCCTTTTAGTCACTAAAATATCAAACACCCCACTAAAGTTTAAAGATCACTAAAGTTTAGTGGCTCTTAATCAACGAGAGGTAGCTAAAAGTGACTAAAATGTAAATGGGACAGCTGCTTTAGTGGGTGAAGCCAAACATGGGTCACTAAATTTTAGAGGGGTCACTAAACTTTAATGGGTGGAACCAAACAAGCCCTAAGCTTAACTAATCCGTCATTAGCACAGGTTTACTGTAGCACCACATTATCAAATCATGGACTAACTAGATAAATGCTCGTGTGTTGCATGGGAAAATAATATCATGATATTACCGGTATGAACGTGTTATAAAAAAACAATTTTTGAACATAATGTTAGGTACATCAATATCATAAAATTAGGGCTTGTTTGGAATGCGGGATTTTTTTCCCATTCCTGCGTTTTTCCTGTGAAATTGAACTGATTCCTGTGAAACTCCTGTGTGATTCATGTGAAATTCCTGCGTTCCAAACACGCCTTTAATTTTTTGCATGGCTAGTACTAATAAGAGCAATAATGTTCTTATTGTTTCGAAGAGGAGGAAAAGAATATCAGGACTACTTTGCTGCCTTATCTGCTTGTTCATCCACAGGTCTCTCTCTCTTCCTTTGGTTCCAACACGAGTATACGACGAGTGGCCGAGTGGTAGAGGCGAAGAGGCGCGCGAGCGGAGTGGTAGCCGCGCAGCCGCGCCCCGGCAGCCCTGCCTCCTCGCGCGGCCACTCAGCCCGTGCCCCGGCGACCTCGCGTGGCCGCTCCTAGGCGGGCCCACGCCTCGTTAGACCCCTTCCTAGCTCCCCCATGGCTTGGCGGACTCGGCAGTGCCTCCGTCGTGGCTGCTCCTAGGCGGGCCCACGCCTCAGTAGCCCCCTTCCCGGTGCCACCATGGATCGGCGGACTCGGCAGCGCCTCCGTCCGCCCGACGTTCTCTAGACTACGGCGCCTCCATCATTAACGTACTTCCGGCGTGACTCTACACGCGCGAGAGGGACCAGACTCGGAGTCGTTCCAGACTGCGGCGCCTCCATCATCAACGTACTTCCGCGCGAGTGATTTAGGCATTTTTTTGTTGTTGTATTCTGATGGAGATCGATGATGTCAGATAGCCTATTTTACAGTGCAACACGTATGGTCACCATGACTATCTAAGGCGAACATGACTATCTAAGACGAATAAGATGGAATTATTATTTACGTATGTTTACTTTAGATAAACTTCTTGGCCATGTTTGGTTTCTTTTTTCAGTTGGAACAATATTTTTTCTCTCACAACAATTCAATCAGAACAGTGTTTTTCAGCCAGTTTCAGCAAACCGAACGGAACCCTTATATCTTATTAAAACTGTTTTATTTGATTTTTAGGAGATTTATCTATTTTTGCAAAGAGAGAGTTTATTGCGTATAGTTTTTTTGGAAAAGTTTTTATTGCCGTTTTTTTGGAAACGGGATGGTGGTTCGTATATGTTTTATCTCCGTTTTTTTCATACGTATAGGGCGGGGCGGGGAAGTCGGGATGTTTTTTTACGGTGTTTTTTTTTTCTTTTTTGGAAGCAGGTATGTTTTTTACTGTTTTTTTTTTCGGGGGCGGGGTGAAGCAGCCGTTGGTTACTTTTTAGGTGTAATAAATTAAGCTTAAAAAATTCGTCTACCAAATTAATCTTAATATATATATTTAGTTTTATAATCAGTCTATATTTAATACTCCATGTATTTATCAAACATTTGATGTGACAGACACTAAAGTTTAGAAGTGGGAAACAAACACAGCCGTGCATTTAGGCCGTCCGTTTTGAATGGTTTCCACGTCTACAACTATGTCCAACAGTATCACCCAAAATATAAGACATATTCTATGTTTGGATAGTCTTACAGGCAAAGTGTTTAATACTCATTTTTTATTTTCTCCAACGATAGAACCTAAAAGAGAATCTTTTTTTGCAAATGAGTCTCTAAGAGAGAGGAAACTCATATTTGAATTGTGCCTCTACTGTAACATAAAATATATCTCACATAGATATTCTGTTAGAGATTGATACACTACCACCGAAGGCTCATTTTTTGTTTGGTTCCATCCGTTGGGGGACTCTCGCAGCTGGGTTTAGCGGCCTAGCAAGAGCACAGATAGCATAGGAGTTCGGACTCATTTTTTGTTTGGTTCCATCCGTTGGAGACTCTCGCAGCTGGGTTTAGCGGCCTAGCAAGAGCACAGATAGCATAGGAGTTCGGACTCATTTTTTTGTTTGGTTCCATCCGTTGGAGACTCTCGCAGTTGGGTTTAGGGCGCGTTTAGTTTTTAAATTTTTTTGGGTTTGGCTACTGTAGCACTTTCGTTTGTATTTGGTAATTAGTATCTAATTATAGATTAATTAGGTTCGAAAGTTTCGTCTCGCGATTTCTCATCTAACTGTGCAATTAGTTTTTTTCCGTCTACATTTAGTACTACAACATTTGTCGCAAGATTTGATGTGACACTTTAGAGCGAAAATTTTTGAAATCTAAACAGGACCTTAGGCGGCCTAGCAAGAGCACACATAGCATAGGAGTTCGGACGATCGTGTCTGGCGCTGGCACCGGGCGCAACCGGCCTAGAGAGCAGCAACGCGGGAAACCGAGGCTGCGTCGACGCAAACCCACGCCACCTGCTCTCATCACGCACTACAGCGCTTCTCTGGAAGTCTGGATTCGCGAGCGTATGTGCTTAGTTGCATGTCCCGTCTTGTGCTTAGCGCAGTAGCATGTACTACTGCACCTAATTAACGCCTAACGACATGCCTAATCAGGCCGTAGCCTCAATTAGTGTTGTTCAGACTCCAGAGAAATGGCCGTCACGGCTACGAATTCAGTGTTGTCCAGTTCACAGAGTTCACGAGAAAGGACATCGTCGACCTCCACTCCAACCTCCGATAGGCTGCGCATTGCAATGAAGCCATTATCGACGAAATCTGATAGGGAGGATTATATCCACGGCAGTAGATGAATCGGTAGAGGTGCGTATGATATGAACTAAATGATAATAGAGACACATGACACAAGATTTATATAGGTTTATGTCGTTAGCTTGACGTAACACCCTACATCCTATGCTCTGTTATTTTGTATTGATTGTGTATCAGATTCGATATATCCCGTCTAGGGGACTCCTGTCTCTCCTTATATACTATGAAGAGGTAGGGTTATAAGGAAAATATCATATTTGGTATGATACAATAAATCACATCTTTATGTAGTCTTGCGGTGTACGCCTTGATCTTGTGGGCTGGGCAACCTTTGGTTGTGCGGCTCATGTCTTGTCTTGTGGGTACCGGGGGCCATAACCCCACAGCTAGTCCTCGAGCGTCTTGTATCCTTTGAGCAACGCTGTTTTGAACAAGTCCGAGCAATTTGACATGAAGCCGATCAGTTTAACCGGTGATCCGAGCGGTGGAAGTCGAAGCCGACCAGTTTAACTGGTGAACTGAGCGGTGAAAGTCGAAGCCGACCAGTTTAACCGGTACACAGATCTCGGACTTAACCAAGTAAGGCTTGCCAAAAGGATGTAAGGGGTTCAAGATAAAAATTTAAAAATTCTCCACCTTAGACGAAGTGTAGCCACTTAGACTCCGTTTGTGAGGAATCATTCATGATTTTATCAATAAGGAGGGTAAATCAAGAAAAGAGCACTACATTCACCGCTAGGTGAAGTATAGCCACTTAGTCCCCAAATCTGCTGGAAGATAAAGAATGAATCTTGTAGCAGGGTCAAAGAAAAAAAGCCTGAAAGCTTACCAACGTCATCTGTCATGTGCGTATCAAGCCCCCAGACGTGCTACTCAAGATCAGCACCCTAATCCAAACATCATGAAACAAGTTGACAGCACACCGATGAGACGTAGCAAGATCCAATCATCAAGGGAGTCCCCAGCTTAGCTGACGACTCTTGCATGAGGAATCTGAACGACAAGGAGTCCCAAGCTTAGCTGAAAACTCTTGCACGAAGAATCCGAACGCCGATAAATCTTCCAGCTTAGCTGGCATCGCTTGCACAAAAAATTCGAACACCGAGGAGTCTCTCAGCTTAGCTGACGAGTCCCCAGCGTGGCTGACGATGAAACGACGGACAATCAGACAAGTTAGTTGGTGAAGAATCAAACATCGAGCAACCCAACCAACTGGTCGGCGACGAAGTGAGCGCAGAGCCGTAGGGAGCGCCGATCAGTCCGACCAACCGGTCGAGCCTAACGATCCGACCAGTTGGTCGGTGGTGAAGTCCGAGTGCCAGGTGGTGCGACCACCCGGACGATGATCCTCTTGTCCATCCCGACCGATCCAGTCCCCAGAGCGTAAAAAATAAGCTCGTCGACTAAATCTGGCATCTGTAATATAAATATGTAGAATGGGTAGTACATGATATAAAAATATGTAAACAATATATGCGACATTATGTTTGTTTTTTATAAAGTGTTTAAATTTAAAATATAAACGGAGTCCGACAAGTTAGTTCTTTATTGAGTCACCAGCCCTAGCTAGCCCATACCCCATGGCGTAGAGCGCTACTGTCCATGCACGCTTAAGGGTACAGGCGTCACCGAGGAGCCGTTGCCGATCGCCCATGGCGCAGAGCGCTACTGCCCATGCACGTTTAGGGAGAAATCATGAACAGGACCGTCTCTGGATAATACAAGTGAGAACGTGGCTGGTCGGCGAGTTTACGGAGAATATGTTCAAGATATTGTATTATGGAGCATCTTAAACACAGAGATATTAAATGTGGAGATATTTAATTATGGAGAATAACTGGAGAAATAATAATTGGAGAAGTATGGCGAAAACTCGGAGAAAATAATTGGAGAAAGTTGTATTAAATGCAGATATAGGTGAGGTACTTAGCTTTAGTCAAAATGTCTGATCGGCGGCGTATGACGTTATCTGGTTGGCATCGACGAAATTGCTCGGCCCTCGAGCTTTCCAGTCTGTCGTCATGGCAGCAGTCGTGGTCGTTATAGCGTCGTTCTACGCGGCTATCATTGCGACGCGACAGGCAATCGGAATGAGTAGTCCAGGCGACGTCATCCAATAGAACCGACCAATTATACGAAATTAAGTAAGAAAATCATCTACCAGAGCAGACGATTTAGCAAACTTAAGCCCGTATAACCCGGTAGTCCGTGAAATCCTGAAGGATTTCAAACCAACTCACATACCAGCCAAGATCGTAATAAGTTTAGCGGTCACCATCACATATTACATAAAAGTTCGCATCACAGATACATCAGAGTTTAAACATAGTTATTACAAAACGAGTTCGAATAAAAGTAGCGGAAGCCATTTGTTCAAAATCACACCCACTCACGCGGAGTTTAAATACAGTGCCAGCTAATGATCATCTCCAACAAAAGCATCAGACGAGACGTAAGGAATGACCATGCCCATGGTCCTAAGCATCACCCATCACAGGATAAAGGCAGTTGATACAGTAGCCGTAATATATCTGCCCATCTGCAATAAGTGGGAATAAAATCCTGAGTACGAGAAGGTACTCAGCTAGACTTACCCGACATAACCGAAAATAAAGTGACACCAAGGATTATGAAGGGCTTTATAGTAGGGTAGCTGACTCATTTGCAAAAAGAGATATTTTTAGCATTTCAAGAACCTTTACAAAAGCATTATTGTCAAGTTAATTATTATTAACCTGTCGACTACATTTGCACCTATACTAGAGCAAACATGTGATTAAGCAAATAATAATAACCCATGATCATCAACAACTTCCATAATGTCATATTCATTATAACTGTCCAAGTGTTACATTAACATTACTACGATGAAGTAACTCAAGTCAAGTGCTCACTATCCAGGAGCGATGGCGATTCGAATCGATTCCTAACTAGCTGGTGATTTATTCCTTACACAAACCTTACTCACCCGCTAAAGTGAGGTATCAGTCACCGAGTCAACTATCTAGGAATCTCGAGTTTGCCAGGAACCACATGTACCTAGGGGCCGACCAACTGCTCTTTGGTCTTATCTTCGCGCCCCCGTGTCCTACCACACCTGCTCTGGCGCAGTACGCTGCGGGCAATCTACTCGGCTCGAATAATCTCCCAGCTTCGCGGTCGAAAGGTACTTTATTCGGCCTGCTAAATGTAAGGCATGCGTTCAACATGACTCGAGGCCCAACAACAGTCGGTCCTTAATCGACACAGACGGAAAGCACTACAGTCCAAAACTCTGTAAGTCTCCGTCCGGTCTCAACTTCATTTAACACTTAGTTATACCATGACTACATAGTTATCCAAGCAGATCTAGGTAACCACCTATAGCTCGCAGATGACAGAAAATCACCCGACTTCTACCGGTCTAAGCCAGCTAAGCATTGACTCGACTGCGGATACCAGGGTAACAAGGATATAGTATAACAAAGGTAGACAAGATATAATGCAGCAACGGTTGCAAACAACTCCTAAACATAATGCATCAATTAAAGTAAAGCATTTAATTAATAATTGCAAACCGGGAAGAAAATGCTCCGGGGCTTACCTCTCTCGAAGGAGCTCGGGCGGTGATCGGGGCACTCCGGAAGTTCCTCAACGCCCTCCTCGTCTGCTTCGGTCACTTCATGCGGCTGCACCTCGAGCTGCTCCTCGGGCTCCTCGGGTATGACGACTGGGTTCTCGGTTTGCGATCTTGTATGATGCATGTGCGTAAGTGCTTATGCAAAAGGTGCATCAGATAAAATGAGCACAATGGATATGCTTGAATGTAAGGTAGTCAACATTATCCAAGAACATGTACTACAAGCACATGTCATCTACTGCATTCTCTTCTACTACTAAGATGCTAAGTCAACACATCTCATTAAATGCTTCAAAGATACACCAAAGCTTCACTAATTTCTTAATCATGCATAAAGCAACATTTGATTAAACCCTAATTAATAATAGGTTTGAATAGCAACATCTATTTTTATAGCTTAGAAAAATCTTAGAAAATTACCATAGCACAGTACTACCCTAAGTAGTCTACCATCAGATTTTTATGGCATTTGGATAAGTAGAATAGCCTACACAAAAATGACAAGCTATGGCATAATTATGAACATGAAAATACTTTGTATTATGAAAAGTGTCAAACAACAGATTTAATATTTTTCCTAGATTCTAAACAGTAAATAATCACTGCACAAAAATTATCACATGCATGTTTTATACAAATTTTGCTCTCTAGCAAAAATAACAAAAATCAGCCATAAAAGGCACTTGAACTACACCTCACAATTTTTCTACAGGACATGCATGACATATATTTTTCCTAGGAAGTACATTACACAAGAAGAATAACACACTTGGAAGCATATTTTTCTGAAATATATAGGTTTTACTACACATTTTACAAGATATCAGCAATATCAAGGATTAAATAAAGCTCTACAGAAAAGTATCTCAAAAATGACATACAATATTTTTATCATGTAGATCTGGTGACAAGGAACCTAGCAAAATTTGTTTCAACAAATTTGAAGCCAAAATGAGTACACAAACATTTTCCAAAGTATTTCTCTTTCCAAATAATAAAAGAAAACTGAAAACGTATTTTTCCTATTACTACTAGGCCGGCCCGTGGAAACAACTGGCCCACGACCACTTTCGGCCTACGCAGACCGAGCGAAGGGGAAGGGCGGCGGCCTGGCTCGGGGCTTCGGCCCACGGCCATCCTGGCCCAGCTCGGCCGAGGCGAAGGCGCCACGCCACGCCGGCGTTCCAGATGCCACGGCGGCGCGGGCGCTGTCAGTGGGCCGGCGGCCGTTGCCGGCCAGGTCCGGGCAAGCGGGCGTGCGCGCGGGGTCCGCAAGATGGTGACGAACCCGAGCAGGCTACACAAAAGGATGGAGGAGGGAAGGAGGACGCGTTCCACAGCGGTGCCAAGCACGGCGGCACCATGACCGACGGCGGCGAAACGCGCAAGACGCTATACCTTGGCTCAAAAGGTGTCACAGCCACGAGCACCAGGTGCCAGGGAGCAAGGCGGAGCGATGTGCGCTTGATTGCGGGCAGTGGTGGAGCACCGGCGGCGAATTTTGCCCGCGGGGCTGCGGTGGCGATGACGGCGCGAGAGCAGAGCTCGGTGCGGCGAAGCAGAGAGGCAGCGCGGGAGAGTGAAGGGGGAAGCGCAGCGGGGTCAGCAGATGAAGGCGAGCATGTGGAGGGCGAGGCAGGTCGGGGCTGCCGCGCGGCGTGCGTCGCCAGCGCATGGCGGCCACGCGGCGAACGCGCCCTGACGCGGCCGGGCGCGGCGCGCGGGAACAAGCGCGGCGTAGGCGAGCCAGCGAGCGGGCCAGCGCGGAGGCAGGCCAGGCGCGCGAGGTGGGCTGGGCCGAGGCGAAGGCGCAGCGCGGGGTGGAGCGTGGGCCGGCTTCGGCTGGCGGGCCAGAAGTGAGGCGGCGGCCCGTGAAAGGAGAGAAACCCTTTTTCAAATTCTATTTTCAAGAAATTTTCAATATCAGTTTTCAAATACCCTTTTGAGCAAGAAAATTACTTCTTTTGAAAATGGCTCAAAAATAAAAGTTGCTTAGAATTTAATCCTCTACAACTTTGCTTTAGGGACCAACTAAAAATTTTGCATAGATTTTGAATTGGGAAGTAAAAGCTAAATATGGAGGATTTTTGACCATTTTCAATAAAGATTTCTGTTGACACAAAATGTGACGCACTGTGCCTCACACACAGCAAGCCGGAAAGCGTGGCTTCAATTGGGTTCTCGGGTGCTTCGTGACCCAGAAGCGTGCCAGTCAGTTTGACCTGAAAGAACTAACAAGGGATAAAACAGTTAAATGCCAGACCGGAACATGTCAGGTGAGACTAGACAGTTCCATATATACGGCCCTGAAGCCACTTACAACGACATACAGCTATAGGAAGCTGTCTGCCAACAAGTTTATAAACCATTCGGCTAATCGTAAGATGAACACACGTAAAGATCCGATTACCGAATGCATGTGCATGGGAAGACATGTTTGAACAAGTGAAATTAATTATGAATTAATGCATAACCAAGCTCAGCAATCCAACCGAGTTGGGATCCATGAAGAAGGAACGTGCAAATAAACACGATTAAACTAATCCAAAACCTGCATCTGCCGCACGACACCTAGTTCCGTCAAAGCTTAAACGTAATTATCATGCATGAACCCACAACATGTAACAATCTAGATTAAAATAATTCAGCCATTATGAGCATGTTATCTATTTGCAGAGGTAATATGACAGTAATGATCATTGAAGCACGAATAAAACCACAAGAGATGGCCGAATAATGTCAATCTAGATTGGGCAAAAAGTGTGTTACAAATATATGAAATATTTAAAACATGCAACACAGGATAACTTAATGAATCTATTTAGATTTTGCCGTATCTAATAGAGCCGATAACTGTCTTGCTTTCACTAAGCATATTGAGCAAACGCCTGACGCACGGTATCTACTCAATAACAAAGCATAAGCAAAGACTTCTTGATTGTCAAGTAAAGATCCGCCGCACGATCATTGAAAACAAACAAGACTACTTGCATCACGTCTAAATCCACCGCATGATACTAAACATGATAACAAGGTTGTCGGAACTTACAGAGGTCGACGGATCGATGACTCCTCTCGAAGAACTCGACGACACGACAAAAGGACTCGAAAGTTGGCACGGGGCTGGTTGTATTGATTTGGTTGTGAACCCCTATTACAATGGTCGAGGGTCAATATTTATACCCTAGACAAAACACGAGTCCTAGAAGACTACGATTTACAAAGGAACTTCTAAACAAACTTGGAAACTTATGATTCCTTACCCTAAACTCTCAGAGTCCTTTATTATTACAACTTTCATCTTTTCGATCGGCCTTGCCTGCCATCTTCTGCTTTCCCGAATGGAGTCACCGCCTTCTGGAGTAACCGACCGCACAAGTATTTAGCCGACCGCTTGTTTTGTCTGCCGAATACCCTTCTTCCCGCATGCGGGTCCACCTGTCATCCTCCAGAATCGACCAAAATCCAGTGTTAACACATGCCCCCTCAATTTCGGGATAAAAGTTGTTTTTATTCTGAAATTGACCACAAGCTCCTTCTTCTTCCTAGGTCAGCACCGTTCAACACCGCAACCGTTGCCCAAAAATTCAAGTTTTCAGCGCAACCTCGGACCTACTTCAAATCTTCAATGGCGACCCAGGATGAAATCCCAGAGGTAAACTTTACTTATATTCGGCAATTTTCATTTGATCCTCCCGTTCCTCTTTTGGCTTATTCCTCTTTGATTTCAATCACCTTCTAAAGGAATACAAGAACCATATTTTGATTCCCTATGCTGCCAACCTCGATTCCTATTTCCTCGGCCCAATGGGAAATCCTGACCCTTCTGAGATTATCGAGAAGGAAACCCAAAGAATCCCCTTCAAATCTAGGATCATCTCGCCAAACTGATGGCCAAACACGTTCAAGAATTGGCCATTTCCCCCAATCGCCGGATGGCGGAATTGGTACAGGAGAATGCTAGAGAAAAGCAGCAGCCACTAGGAAAGTCAAGACATCAGTCATTGTTTGGAATTATCCTTAGCAGAAACACCCAAAAACGATTCCCTCTTGATAGCAGCTTCCCATTTTTGGTCTGACACCATTAATGCCTTCATCTTTGGTCATGGTGTGATGACCATCACTCTAGCCGACGTGTTCATGATGACTGGCTTGAACGTGTCACTACCAGTATACCCCTATAAGTACAAGAGCAAAAGTAATCAAAGAGCCGTCAGCTCTGGATGTGGATGGGTCAAACACATCCAGAACTACATGAATGCATCTGGCACTGTCTCTGACAAAGAGTTGAAAGCTTTCATGAATATGTGGCTATGCAGATTTATCTTTTGTGGAAAATCCAATGAACCAACCCTGAATCACATGGTGATGGCTGAGGACTTAGCTGCAGGCACTCAGATCCCACTAGGCAAATATCTCTTAGGGTCTGTTTATCATATGATGCATCAGATTACTCTTCAGATGCGCCAGCTATATATGCATCAGATAACCTCTGTGAGCCTCCTCAATCTAAGTTTTCCTTCAGTTAACTATGCTGAAGGTAGTACAGCAAAGGTTAAGGCTTGTCAGACTTATAGGGAAGCAGCATCATCTATCAGCATTGACATAGACATTGGCCATTTCTTCAAGCTATTTTTCAAAGGATTCGGCAATGTACTCTGGTTCCCTTACAAAGAAAATGAAAATTTGACTTTGCCCTGCAAGTTCAGCTATGAAATTGGTTGTTCAGGTCAAGAATCCACGGAGATCTTCAACTCCTTTATCAAACCTTGCACTCTGCCAGCCGAATTTCATCATGGGAGGTTAGTGCAGTCCACCTATGAATTCTACTATCCAAATATGGTGGCCAAACAATTAGGATGTGGTCAGCTGCCCCCAAAATTCCTCTTCTCAACAATCATGAAGCCAAGGGAAGTAATAACAGAAAGAATGGAAGCCAAGAAAATCTTTGAATTAGGATGGGAATTGCCAACATACGAACTATCTCCATTTGGGCTAATAGATGTTGCTCATCCCTTCTTTGTCTCTTGGTGGCAAGAATGGCATGCTCATATCTTCAATATATCAGTTCATCCTTTATGCAAAAACTTGCAGCCTGACTTTGCTTCCGATAGTGAGGTAACTCCATTAGGCTCATCATTTCCTGCTTTTGAATTCACTTCCTATTTTAACATCTGGTTATGCACAGGATTTTGAGCCTACTCCCCCGGCCAAAGCAATCCAGTATTATTCAGCTGGTCCCAATCCTGCTTTGGGATTTGATGCTCCAAAATTAAAGGAATTCATGAAAATCCTTGCAACTTTGGATTCAGTACCTTTAAAGGCACTCATGAAAACTCCTGCTACTTCGGCTGCTGCATCTTCAAAAGGAAAAAACAAAAGGAAAACACCTAAAAGTTTTCTCTTGCCCAAGAAACCAAGGACCAAGAAAGCCAAATTATCTTTTGAGGTATGAACCCTTTATTCTCTATCAGGTTAACAACCCCACTTAGCAGTAAACCTGACCACCTCTATATTCATTACTTCCATCGCAGCCGCAAGTTGAAATTCCCAGACTAGACAGTACCTCAGCAGCTACAAAACCAACTCCTGAAGCTTCTACCGAAAATGAAGAAATTCTTGACAGTGAAGCTTCAGAGACTCATGAAGCTGAAGGTTCAAAGGCTCATAAATCTGATGAAACTATAGGTAACATCGTTCGACTAATTTTCCTTTTCTCCTTTCTTTTCTCTTTTTTTTAATAACATCTATCTCTTATGCTCATTATCATTTACTTTATTGAGGATAGATGAAATCTTAGATGAACTGGCAAGGAAAACTTCTCCTGATCAAGCTCCAAACCTGTCCCTTCTGAACCTTCAGCCAAGTTCTCCAGCAAGCCAGGGTATAACCCATCCTGATGATCAATCAGCTCAGCAGGTAATGCCTTGTCTTACACTATATTTTAGCAAAATTACCCAATCGGCTAACACATCCTTTCTTCTCTTTTCTTTAGAAGAACATCACTAAACCGACCACCAGTTACTCCTTCTCTATTGAGGACTACATCATTGATAAAAGTGAAGAGATTACTTCTCATCAAACCTTATCGCTGGAAAATCAGGCTCGGCTAAAAGAGATGATCATTCTGCTGAACAAGGATATCATTAGTCTGGTTCAGGATGCAGACCAGATAAAAGACCTCCTTGAACTCATTGATCAAGATATCCCCTCTGCTCTCATGGCCCCCCTAAAATCTGCAGCCCATCTTGATGACCACTTTGCTATGGTGAGAAGGGCAACCAAGAACATATCTTTGAGGGCTGCTCTGCAGAAGGATAGATCTTTGAAGAAGCTGGAGATTAAAGATCTTTATTCTCATATCTAGACTACAAGAAATTCCTTGACAACCTTGGAGCCTAAACTGAAAGCCATGGAGGATGAAAAAAGCATATTAGAAGCTCAACTAGCCGAACTGAATGCCAAAATTCAGTCTCACAGGGCCCATATAGCTAATTTGCCGAAGAACATAGAAGCAGCTTCACTAAAGATAACTTCGACCATCAAAGAAGACCAGCAAATCAAAACTAAGTTATCCAGCATCTAGAGCTCTGAAGATAAAGATAAAAAAGTGCTAGATAATGTTAGCCGAATCAGGACTGAAGCCATAGAGGCAATCAATCATCTTCTGAACAAGTAGACATTGGGCTTGTAATAAACTTAAATGTGATATCCTTTTTCCCTTGATCAACCAACTTTATGTTTACATATTTTTACTTGTTCGAAAACAGAAGCAATTGGTCATTTTCCCTTAGATTACTCGATTAGAATGTAGCCGATTGTCTCCATTCTTCCAATAGCCGAACGAATCCTAATCCAAATGTTGTGAGGGTATAGCCGAACAATGCTGGCTCCAACAAATCAGGGAGATAGCCGAGTGACATCCGATTTAACCCATGCCTGGCCCAGCCCAGTAGCGGCCCAGCCGAAAGGGAAAAACCCTACTCCACCGTTCGGCATTCTCGCCCCACGACTCCGTAGAATTCGCCACGACTCTTCGCTCCGGCTTATAAATAGACCCCTCCGTTAGCCTTCATCGCTATCTCCGCTTTAGCGTTCTCACATCCGTCTCCTCCACTTCCTTCATTCGATTCATCCCAGAAGAAAACCCTAACCTCCACCAAAGTAAATGGCGAACAGTGGCGACCGTGGCAAGCGTCCTGCCGATGGGGAGGCTGAAGGAAGCAGAGCATCGCGCTGCCGGCGCCGTGGGTACGATTCGGCTTTTTGCCCCCTTGCAATTTTCTTGTTCATCTCTTAGTTTTAATTTTTTCTTCCTCATTCATCAGGATAAGGGTCATCAGTTCCAGCCAATATCATCTCCTTCCTCCGGCGACAGCAACTCAACCGGGAACTCCATCATCCGGCTCTTCCAGCTCTTCAAGCTCCTATCATTCCAATCCTTGGGGCCCGGCGGAACCAGCAGATGCACACCATCCGTATTCTCACGAGGAGGCGCTCAAGTTTCGCCAGGAGAGGGATGAAGCCCGGGAGGAGCTAGGCGATGTCTCTAAGAAATTTGGCATCGAGCAAGCCGAATGGGAGGACCAGCGGAAGCAACTCTGCGACGCCATCACCGGTTTGATATCTTCATTTGGTTTTAGCATCCTGACTTCCCTCGCTTGCTGACCCATTTTCCTTTTCTGCCCAGCTCTTTCTGCGGAGAATGACCGCCTGAAGGCGGCGGTGAACAAGATCGCCGATAAAGTGAATGCCCAGGGGGAGACATCTGAGGCACGCCTCGATGCTGTGGACGGCCGTGTTGATCAGGCCGTCATCCAAGGTGTGCACCTTGGTGTTTCTCTCGGGCTGGCGGCAATGACCTCCCGAACCAACGAAGACTACTCCTTCCAGCCAGTCGGCTTCGCTAGAGGACGCCCGGACAAGATCGACGACATCGATGAGCGTCTGGAGGTCTATGATGATCATGCCGTCGCCCTCGCTGAATCCACACATCCCCAGTCCGTCCTCAACAAGTTATTTGAGGAGTAGTTTGTATTAGGATGGACTTCTGTAAATAAACTTGTCTTTTGGAAGAATACTTATTTCTTTGATCCCTTTTGTAAAATTCTGCCTGCGACTGTCAGAAAAATGCTAAAAACAACCTGGTCTTGCATAAACATTCTTGTGCTAGAGGCGATGCAAGCTGCATCGGCTATTTTGTGCTAAAGGCGATATGAACAATATCGGCTATTCTCAGTCTTATATCTGATTTTTAGGCTAAAGGCGATTTTCTTTTATCGGCTTTTCTGATCTACATTCATGAACCAACCTCAACACCGGGGTAATACTTCTTAAGAAATCTTCCATTGATAGCTCTGGTAAACTCCTCTCCAAATAAAGTCCTCAATATGTATGCATTACCAGGTACACATTCTACTATTCGGAAAGGACCTTCCCAATTTGGAGACCATTTGCCGAACGCTCTATCCTTTGTTCCAACTGGCAATATAGTTTTCCAAACCAAGTCTCCTTCTGTGAACTGCCTCAGCCTAACCCTTTTGTTATAATACTTGGCAACGCGTATTTTATTTTTCTCAATACTTTCCAATGCCTTGAGACGAATCAAATGTAAATCTTCCAATTCATCCATCATCAGATTCTTATAATCTTCTTCTACCAATTCTTTCTGTAACACAACTCGCCTTGAACCTGACTATAATTCCCATGGTAGTACAGCATGATGCCCATAAACCAGTTCATAGGGAGACGTTTGAGTGGACCCATGACAAGCCATTCGGTAAGCCCACAATGCTTCATTAAGAACCAAGTGCCATCTCCTTGGTTTTTCATCAATCTTCTTCTGGATGATTTTAATCATAACCTTATTTGATGCTTCTGCCTGACCATTAGCTTGTGCATAATAAGGAGAAGAATTATATAACTTAATCCCCATATCTTTGGCAAAATCACAGAATTCTGAAGAAGTAAACTGAGTTCCTTGATCAGTTGTTATAGTTTGAGGAATCCCGAATCTGTGAATTATATGTTCCTTAACAAAACTGATCATATTCTCTGACGTTACCTTCTTCAAAGGGATAGCTTCAACCCACTTGGTAAAATAATCCGTGGCCAAGAGTACAAATTTGTGTCCCTTACTAGAAGGAGGATTGATCTGACCAATTAAATCTACACCCCATCCTCTGAACGGCCAAGGCTTGATTATGGGATTCATAGCAGATGCTGGAACTTTTTGAATATTGCCGAATCTTTGACAATTGTGACACCCTTTGTAATATTCAAAACAATCCTCCAACATAGTCGGCCAAAAATAACCAGTTCTCCTAATTATCCACTTCATCCGATAAGCTGACTGGTGTGCACCACACAATCCTTCATGAACCTCATACATCACTTTCTTGGCCTCTTCTTGACTTAAACATTTGAGCAATACTCCATCAATGGATTTGTAATATAACTGATTATCAAGGAACACAAATTTGAGATCTTTGTATCTGAGTTTTCGGGAAACTTTTTGAGATGGATCTTTCAGATAATTGGTAATTTCGTATCTCCAATCACCATCTACTTGATCAGTATTTAAAACACCTTCTTCTATAGCCAAAACTTCCCGACTCTCTCGATATCCAGAAGCAGCTTGAGCTAACTTATTAGCTTCTTCATTATACTCTCTAGGGATATGATGCAAGGTTACTACCAGAAAATTCTTCAAAAGTTCTCTACACTCCTCATAATATTCTCTTAACACATTGTTCTTGCATTCATGCTGACCACTCAGTTGATTAATCACCAACTCAGAATCCCCAAAGATTTCAACAGCAACAGCCTTTACTTCTATAAGAAGCTGAAGCCCTCTAAGCAACGCTTCGTACTCTGCCTGATTATTAGTAACATGAAATTCAATAGGAATCGCATACTCAAAAGTTTTTCCTTGTGGGGAAATCAAGAGAATACCAGCTCCACCACCTTTGTTACAAGATGATCCATCGAAGAACAAGGCCCAAGGCACAATGCTTATCGCCTCAACAGAAAGATCCCGATGTTGGGTAATAAAATCGGCAATAATTTGACCATTTACCGCCTTTGCCGATTCGTACCTTAAATTAAATTCTGACAACGCTAAAATCCATTTGCCAATTCTTCCATTCAAAATTGGCATCGATAGCATATGTTTGATTACATCAAAACTAGAAACTATCACGCATTCGGCATTCAACAAATAGTGCCGAAATTTGGTACATGAGTAATACACACACAAGCAAAGTTTTTCTGTAGCCGAATACCTTGTTTCCGGGTCTAGCAGCTTTCGGCTAATATAAGCTATGATTCTTTCTTTTCCTTCAAATTCTTGCATAAGGGCCGATCCTATCGTTAGGCTATCGGCCGCCACATACAACTTAAAAGGCTTGTCAAGTTGTGGAGGTACCAGCACAGGTGGCGCTTTCATATATTGCTTGATCTCATCAAAAGCCTTTTGTTGTATGTCACCCCATACAAATTTTTGATCCTTCTTGAGCCTTAATAAAGGAGAAAAGGGCAAAACTCTCTCTGATAGATTGGATATGAATCTTCTTACAAAGTTAATTTTGCCTAACAATGATTGCAATTCTGTGATATTGGTTGGCGGCACAACTTTATCTATTGCTTCCATGCTCTTTTTCTCAACTTCAATTCCTCCTTTATGAACTAAAAATCACAAAAACTCACCAGCCGAAACTCCAAAGGCACATTTGTTTGGATTCATCTTCAAGCCATGCTTTCTTGTGCACTCCAGAGTCTTTCTTAAATCAGCTAAATGTCCTTCACGGTTTCTAGACTTGACCACTACATCATCGATGTAGATCTCTACAATCTTGCCGATCAGCTCGTGAAAAATATAATTCATAGCTCTTTGATAAGTTGCACCGGCATTCTTTAACCCAAATGTCATGACTATCCATTCAAACAAACCAATATGACCAGGACATCTGAAGGCTGTTTTTGAAATATCTTCCATTGCCATAAAAATTTGATTATAGCCAGCATTACCATCCATAAAACTAATGACTTCATAACCTGTTGCTGCATCTACTAGTAAATTGGCAACTGGCATTGGGTAACCATCCATGGGAGTGGCCTTATTAAGATTTCTGAAATCTATGCAAACCCTCATTTTTCCATTTTTCTTGTATACCAGTACTATATTTAAAATCCACTCTGCATACTTGTAGGGCCGAATGAAGTTTGCTTCTATTAATCTTTCAACCTCTTTCTTCACATCGGCCAATACCTCCTCTTTGTATATCTTCCATGGAGGTTGTTTGTAAGGACAAAATCTAGGTTTAATGGGTAATCGATGCTCAACAATGGAACGATCCAATCCAAGCATTTCCGTATAATCCCAAGCAAAACAATCTTTAAACTCTTTCAATAGGTCTATCAACTTTGATTTATATTCTGGGTCTAACTTTGCACTAATATACATCGGCCTTGGCTTAGAACCATCACTGACATCAATTTCTTCCAACTTATCAGCCGACATAAAACCACGTCCCAACTTTCCTTTGTTGCCATCGATAGGATTTCCCATTAAAAATTACTATGAGAGCCGACTGCTTGGATCGGCTGTTGGCACTCGCTGAAAACATTTACAGGACCTTCTTTCCATAGTTTTCTAGAGAAACAATCGACGCCTTCATATTCCCAATAGGTAGATTCTGTGGCAGCAACACTTACCGAATCGTCAGCGTGTACAACTTCAACATCATCTCCAATCCATTGAATGAGAATTTGATGCATGGTCGAAGGAATACAGCAATTAGCATGGATCCAATCTCTGCCCAAGAGTAGACTATATGCCCCCTTGCCATCAATGACAAAAAAGGTAGTAATCAGAGTTTTAGACCCAATAGTTAGCTCGACATGGATAGCACCTCGGGTATCAGAAGGGTTGCCGGCAAAGTCCCTAAGCACCATGTCAGTTTTCAACAATTCTTCATTAGTCATCCCAAGCTTTCTGAAGGTAGTATAAGGCATGATATTGATAGCAGCCCCTCCATCAACAAACATCTTAGTTAAAGGCTTGCCATTGACATATCCCTTTAAATAGAGTGGTCTCAAGTGACGATTCTTGATTGGTTTGTCAAAAACAGCCTGCTGTGTTAATACAAGCTGGGCCATCAACTCCTGACATTCACTTTCATCAAAATCAGAGTACACCTCTTCTTGGACATATTGGCTTTCGGGAGCTATAAACTCTAATGGGAGGAAGAAAGCCATGCAAGCATCAGCCGAAGGACCACATCCATCAGGCTTCTTTTTAGGACGCCATATTTGCTTTGCTTCGGTAACTTCCTGTTCCAACTCCCTATTCCTCAGTCGTTGAACTCTTCTTTTCTGACTTTTCCTCAGGCCTAGAGGACACCACTGTCCTTTTTGCCATACGTATTTATAGGAATTAGCTTCTTCATCCTGCACTCTATCATGAATCCAACCTTGACCTGCAAATCTTTTCCTTTGCCGATTCTCAAAATCATCTATTTTTAAGCGCCGATCATCTTCAGGAACCTTCTTTCCAAGTCTTTCGTAGACGGGACGGCGGTTGACTCGAGATTGTCTATACTCGGAGTACTGGGCACTACACTCCGGACAATTATTTCTTGCAGGCAACCTCAAGCCTTCATTCCAACAATGCCTAAAGAATGAACAACCCCAATGAGACTGCTCCTGTTCTGTCACGTATTCTTCTTGCTCCCTTCGGTATACTTCTTCCTCATACCTCCGGCATTCTTCAATAAACCATTGCTTCTTATAGTATTCCTTCTCTTGTTCTCTCTGCCACTTGTTTAGCAAAATACGTGATGTAACTCTGGGTTTGGAAGTTTGACCTTTCTCGGTTCGGCTATTCTGAAACCGAACTCGTTGCTGCAGCTCTCTACTGGTGACTTGCCGATCCGGGTCAACAGCACCACTTTCCTTTGCTCTATCAGAAATCAACACCTTCATCTTGCCTTTACCTTTGAGATCATTGGCAGAGACCATATTCACAGAGAAAGAAATCATATTTTGTGGAAAAGGCTGATCATCAATTTTCATCTTGCCATCAAACTTCAAATGTCCCTCTTGGATAGCTTTCTGGATTCGGATTCTGAACACCCGGCAATCATTAATAGAGTGAGAATTAGTGTTATGGAAGCCACAATACTTTTTGTCTTTCACTCCTTCAGGACGTAGCATGGGATGTCCTTCTGGCAGTTTGATGCGTCCTTCCTTTATCAACAATGCAAAAAGCCTGTCTGCCTTAGTAACATCAAAATCATAGGTTCCCTTTTGTTGTTTCAACCAGCGTTGACTAACTTGAGTGGGTTCCTTTGCCCAATTCAACTCAGCCGCATCTATCTCATCTTCATCAATATACTCAGTCGCTTCCTCCAGAAAACCTTGATACACCTCATTAGTGGCATTGTTCTTCTGAAAGCGATTATCTCTCCTGAATCCTTGGGCCTGATTACTCATAGCTGCTAAACGCTGCGCAAGTTGGCCAAGATCATCAAACTCCATGCCGAACAACTTTTCCCTGATATTCGGCAACATTCCTGCTATAGCCATTCCAGGTAGTTGATCATCTGGCAAATTCAGAGAATAACACATATTCTTGGTCTCCCTAAATCTGCGAAGATATTCCAATGGTGTCTTATTTGTTCTCATCCTCAGACTCATAAGATCAACCAACTTTTTCTCATTAGTACCCGTGTAGAAATATGAATGAAACTTCTGCTCTAGCTCTGCCCACGTACCAATGGAATGAGCTGGCAAAGACGTGAACCACGTGAAAGTTGGTCCTGTAAGAGACAAAGGAAAATATCGAATCCTCCAAGCTTCATCTGAAGCAGCTTCTCCAAGCTGCATCAAATACCGACTGACGTGCTCTATGGTACTAGTATCATCTTGACCAGAAAACTTGGTCAAATCTGTTGGAGGCTTCACCCTTGGAGGTAACGCCACTCTGTTGTACCACTCTGGATAAGGAGACTTGTATGAATAGGATTGATTTTTTGGCTTCAAACCGAACTGATTCTGCATCATGTCAGCCATCCTATGCATCAAAACATCAATGCCTGAATCCTGATTTCCTTGCACTTGCACTCCAGAAGGCAATCCTAAAACACTCCTATACCCTGGATTTGGCACAGCATTGATAGCACTGTAATCAATAAATTCTTGATACCCATCTCCATACATATTCTTCTGCAATCTGTTTGATGCTGGAGAAACTCTATAAGCTAAAGGTGGCACTTCTCCTGTGGTACCAAATGTCACCTGTCTATAGGTGGGATGTGATTGCTTTTCAGTGTGAGTCAATCCACCTATATTTGAAGTCGACGCTACTTCTTTTCCAACAGGCTTCTCTTGATGCTTTGGAACATTGAAAAGCGTCGGTCCACTGAGTGGTCCAACATTTTCTTCAAAGTATTTATCAACCATTGGACCAAAAGTACTGATCATGATTGCCCGAAAGGTATTCAGAAAAGCTGTGTGATGGTTTGTCATGGTTTCTCCCATAGCTTTATAGACTAGGGCTGCCATTTTCTGAGCATCCTCCTCTTCAGTGTAATCAGTTTGATGCGGAAGAAGAACCCTTGGCATTGACTGCTTTTGAAACACTTTATTGCTCTTGTTTTTGGAAAAAGATATCAAACACTTCCGTTGGTATTGCTCACATGCTTGTAGCACTAAATCCCTGTAATTATCTGGCAATTCTGCTATGCTCACATCCAGAACATGATCATTGTTGATCTCAGACGCCATCTTAAACTAACAGATTGTCCCACTGGGCGTGCCAAAAAGTGTGTTGACACAAAATGTGACGCACTGTGCCTCACACACAGCAAGCCGGAAAGCGTGGCTTCAATCGGGTTCCCGGGTGCTTCGTGACCCGGAAGCGTGCCAGTCAGTTTGACCTGAAAGAACTAACAAGGGATAAAACAGTTAAATGCCAGACCGGAACATGTCAGGTGAGACCAGACAGTTCCATATATACGGCCCTGAAGCCACTTACAATGACATACAGCTATAGGAAGCTATCTGCCAACAAGTTTATAAACCATTCGGCTAATCGTAAGATGAACACACGTAAAGATTCAATTACCGAATGCATGTGCATGGGAAGACATGTTTGAACAAGTGAAATTAATTATGAATTAATGCATAACCAAGCTCAGCAATCCAACCGAGTTGGGATCCATGAAGAAGGAACGTGCAAATAAACACGATTAAACTAATCCAAAACCTGCATCTGCCGCACGACACCTAGTTCCGTCAAAGCTTAAACGTAATTATCATACATGAACCCACAACATGTAACAATCTAGATTAAAATAATTTAGCCATTATGAGCATGTTATCTATTTGCAGAGGTAATATGACAGTAATGATCATTGAAGCACGAATAAAACCACAAGAGATGGCCGAATAATGTCAATCTAGATTGGGCAAAAAGTGTGTTACAAATATATGAAATATTTAAAACATGCAACACAGGATAACTTAATGAATCTATTTAGATTTTGCCGTATCTAATAGAGCCGATAAGTGTCTTGCTTTCACTAAGCATATTGAGCAAACGCCTGCCGCACGGTATCTACTCAATAACAAAGCATAAGCAAAGACTTCTTGATTGTCAAGCAAAGATCCGCCGCACGATCATTGAAAACAAACAAGACTACTTGCATCACGTCTAAATCCACCGCATGATACTAAACATGATAACAAGGTTGTCGGAACTTACGGAGGTCGACGGATCGATGACTCCTCTCGAAGAACTCGACGACACGACAAAATGACTCGAAAGTTGGCATAGGGCCGATTGTATTGATTTGGTTGTGAACCCCTATTACAATAGTCGAGGGTCAATATTTATACCCTAGACAAAACACGAGTCCTAGAAGACTACGATTTACAAAGGAACTTCTAAACAAACTTGGAAACTTACGATTCCTTACCCTAAACTCTCAGAGTCCTTTATTATTACAACTTTCATCTTTTCGATCGGCCTTGCCTGCCATCTTCTGCTTTCCCGAATGGAGTCACCGCCTTCTGGAGTAACCGACCGCACAAGCATTTAGCCGACCGCTTGTTTTGTCTGCCGAATACCCTTCTTCCCGCATGTGGGTCCACCTGTCATCCTCCAGAATCGACCAAAATCCAGTGTTAACAATTTCAAATGCACATTTTGTCAAAAGTTTGAATACAAACTTTGCTCCAAAAACTGTGCTAAATAATTCTAGATGATTTACAATTATAGCCAAACATGTTTTACTAACCTAGCAAGCATAGTTAGGGCAAAAACAACTCTAACAGGTGTATGCAACATTCATGTTTCACGAGCACGTTTCAGATGTTTCGAAGCATGGTTTCAGTTATTATTTACATGATTAGGCATGTATGATTAGGATGCTTGATGATGCACAATATGCATGATTTGCAGTGCCTAAATGCTGGCATAACACCGAGGTGTTACAGTCGTCCTTATGCCACTGGTCATCCTTAGGCAGATCAGATACGGAGGGATCGTTATCGTAGCCGCATTCAATCTGATCGAAGAAGCGATGCTGCATGGCGGGCTCGGACTGCTCAGATGCAGTCGGATGAACGTGCGGAGTCATACGTGTAGTCGTAGTCGAACAGGGCGTAGTAGCTACAGTCAGACGTGGTTTTGCATGAATTATTCGTGCATGCACATACACATATACACCTTGGCCTTGCTTGCTTGGTAATGTAGATCATGTTCGACTCGGGAGAGCTTATCGACGACGTGCTGGATTAGCCATTGTCGATGACGAGGAGCGTAGTCGACGGGTGTCATGGCATGGTAACGACAAGCCGACGACGAGGTCCATGCTATAGATGACCAAAGTCGTCGATGAGCAGGCGATGTCGCGCGAGCTATCGATGTGGCCTGAGGACTGAACGACGAGTGCCGCCGATAAGAGACGACAACAAGAGCCGCGACGTGCTGACAAAGGGCCGCCGCGAGACGACGACGGGATCCACATTGTCGGCGAGGGACGTGGTCGATGAGCCAACGATGTTGATAGCGAGATGCGACGACGAAGAATGTCGCGGGACCGATGAATCGACGATAATGAGCCGATGGTGTGAGCCGCATCTGCTATTCATGGTCACAAAGACAAACGGAGGCATCGAGAGACGTGTAAGTATATAAGAATATTTAATTGTAAATCTAACTTAGCTTTTATAGTTGGGCGTGTTCAATCTTGTGTTGGAGTCGTATCACAAAATATAGATGATCGAATCCTAGGCGAGGGTGTACAGGCAAGCCTCGATATCTTCGACGATTACTCACAATCGACTCGCATGGCTCGAGAGGTCGGCGACATCCACCACCGCTAGTACATCGGTGCAAGGGACGTTGTTCGTTGCCACCGAGGCATGGAGACGTAGAGACGTAGTTCTTTTGGGCGTCACGTTGCCGATCGGTACATCGAGCGCCGCCGCCGGCAGATGCCGATTTGTCGTGGATGATGTTGACCTTGAGGTACGTCATCTGGTTCGCTATGGGATCGGCACGCACATCCCCTACCTAGCACGCCACTGTCGACGAAATCTGATCGACAATCTACCGAGGGGTATACCCACGGTAGTAGATGAATTGTTGGAGGTGCGCGTAATATGAACCAGATGGTAACAGAGACATAAGACACAGGATTTATATAGGTTCAGGCCATCAGGTTGACGTAACACCCTACATCTTGTGCTCTGTTATTTTGTATTATTTTGTATTGACTGTGTATCAGATTCGATATATCTCGTCTAGAGGACTCCTGCCTCTTCTTATATACTCTAGAGGGGTAAGGTTACAAGAAAAATATCATATTTAATATTATTCAATAAATCATATATTCATGTAGTATTACGGTGCACGTCTGAATTTGGTAGGCTGAGCCATCTTTGGTGGTACTACCCATTTCTTATGTTGTGGGTACGGGGGGCCATAACCCACAGCCATATGATACTTCCATCTGATGGAAGAGAACATCCGGAATCGTAGCATCCGTAGGCAGGAATCCAAGGAAAAATTCCAATAGAACCACCGATGGATCAGCCCCGGCCGATCACCGGCTGGTTAGCCTGGCCACTCGAACAATTTCTCGCTCACGTCCCCATCGCAGCCACCATCCATGCAAGCATTATCTGCGCAGCAGCCAGCAGCCCAATGGAATGGACTATTGGAAGTCCATACCCTACCCTACCCAGCCCTATGTATCGGCTGTCCTCCTGCATCCTGCCCTCTGATGCTTGTCTACTACTACGAGGGTCCTGGGCTGCTGAGACTGATGGTCTGATGGGTGAGTTTGAGCTAACTGGCCGGGTGGTAGAGCCGCCTGGGCAGCAAAGCATGGCCAATGCAGCTTCATGCATGCCTGTCCTTGCATGCTACGATACAAATTTGCTCTTCTGGACAGAGGATGGCATGCACTTGATGTCTTGATCTGATCAGAGAGCTGCATAATGGGGCACGGATGGATAACGTCAAACGTCCAGACGTCGAAACGGCCAGATGATGAAGGGCATGGACTGCTGGTTGCAAGCTCATGGCCTCTTTTCAGACTTCTGGGGAGCTGGAAAGAGGGGGCAACTTATCGTTTCCACCGTATCAAACGGGGTGGCAATTGAAAGATGGGGATCTCGAGAACTCTAAAAAAGATGGGGATCTCGAATCCTTTTGTGGACAGCTTGGGTTTTTATATTGGGGAATTTGTCCAAGATGATGGTCAGTGCTATTGTATAGTAGTAGTATGGCATCACCCACCAAACTGACAGTTTCATCCTGTACGTGATAGTTGCAGCCACTACTGGAAGAAATTCAGTATTTCAGTTCGATGAGATTCCCCTTTGCGCTCTTCACTTTCTTCTTGACTGTTAGTAGTATATGGAAGGTTCACGGGCGAGAAATAGTATGGCCATATGGGGGATGTGCCATATGTATGTCAGGCTTCATGAAGAGAAAAAGGGTGATTTTACTGAAGTGGGGAAAGAGGGTATGGCCGGCCATATGGGGGGTGTACCCACTATTTATATACATGTCAGGCTTCATGAACAGAAAAAGGGTGATTTTACTGAAGTGGGGAAAGCCCGTGCAAGTTTTTCCCACGTACGCAGTGTAGCGTCCAGATGCGAAACAAAAACACACCTCGCTAGCCAAAAGCAAACGAAAATTGCCTGAGGATAATTGAGACGTTTGGTTCTTACATGTTATTGGTGCATCTTTCAAAAAAATGCTATTTTGTTGCATCAGATGCTTTTGCAAGATTATTCAGAGTTCAGAGCGGGTGGGCAAATACTACTTCATATATACAGAGCACAAAACTCATTGACTGTTTTTTCTTTCCGTCAAGAAATGATCAAATCTCCCCTAACTTATTCTCATCAGCAGCACAAGTGCACAACTACTGTCAATGATTTATTGTACAAAAACTCATTGACTGTTTTTTCTTTCCGTCAAGAAATGATCAAATCTCCCCTAACTTATTCTCATCAGCAGCACAAGTGCACAACTACTGTCAATGATTTATTGTACAAAAACGGAATACGAACACTGATAAGAAAGTCAGGTGCCAAGTAATCATACCGCCCGGCCGTTGCCAAATTGCCGGTCAAAAAGACAGCACGATCCCACAATCGATTAGCCTTCTCGGGAGGAATTTCCCCGTCAAACTTGTGCCGGGTGCTACAGCATTTTAGCAGCAGAAGTAGCTCTGCTCTCATGTAGGAGTAGTAGATGCAGAAACTCAAGCACCTCAGCTCTGCTTCTGCGACACGAACATCCGTCAGGCTGACGCCGCCTGCCATCCGATAGCCAGCCAGCCGGTGCCGGAGCCGGGAGCCGCACGCAGCTTCTACACACTCATCAGATCACGTCGAATCATGCCACCTCTAGAGCCTGCTCCGGTTTCTGTATCGCCTAGGTAGGCTTTCTTTAGCCATGAGAGTGCAGTTGTCATTCGTTGTCGAGTCTTTCAGCGTCTGCCTGCATAGCACCTGCACGGACTGGGACTGAACTGCTTGCTACTCGAGTCCGTGCTTGGCATTGTTGCAGGCCTGCTTCATGATACAGCGCTTTCAGGAACACGATGATGGTGCTTGCGCCGCGGCTTATCCGAGGCGCGCGCCGTGGACGCTGCTTTCTAGGCTTCATGGCGACCAATCATGCCAGCAACATGCCGCACCGCCCCGCCGTGCCCGGCAAACGGCACAGCGACGTGTAGAGGCGCCGCGCGAGTGTACCGGCCGGATAACATGTGCCACTGCCATCTACGCGTGTACATGTATGATGCTCGTAGACAAAGGCTACACAACCTACACCAGAGGTTTGCAGTTTTGCTGGGCCCGTGCATGGATGCCTGTCACATGGATTATGCTAGGCAGTGGCATGCTAGGCCCTCCCCTCCCTGCGATATTTGCCTCGATGGAACGAGCAGTAGAAAGCTCTCCGAGCTAGCTGAGCAGAGAATGCATAGCTGCTTTGGGTTTGATCATTTGATGCCCTTTTTCTGAACCCTGTTTGTTTGCCAAGAATGCCTGTTCGAGGGTAATGATCAATCGGTTGAATAGAGCGACATGCATGCTCCGACTTGGGCTTCTGTTTGGCATTGATCGCTTCTGTTTGGCATTGATCTTTTATAGAAAACCGATTGTGTTTGCCATAACAATGTATTGCCAAAAGGCAAACGCACAAACAAGCGGCACTTTCGACTGTATATACGTTCCTCAAAGGCAACGACGTAAATAGGACAGAGCTTGGTTTCTTCCTATCACCACATCAGATGCTTAACACTAATTTGAAATATTAAATATAGACTAATTACGAAACTAAATACACAGAGTGAAACTAATTTAAGAGATGAATCTATTAAGCTTAATTAATCTATGATTTAACAATATGATGCTATAGTAAACATGTGCTCATGACAGATTAATTAGACTTAACAAATTTATCTAAAAATTTTATAATTTATTTTATTATTACTATCCGAATACTCAATGTGACACCTGATGTGACACCTCTTAGACTTTAGTCCTAGATCAACACGCACCTCAATCCGATAATACCTGACAGAAGACGTTCTGTACAAAATTTTCTTCAAAACATATACCTTTTTTTTTGCTCTAAAGGGGCACAAAGGTACTAAAGAAGCAGCATGATAGAACTTCAAGCAGGCATAATGCGGACATCACACGCGTGCGTGAGCAGGCTTCGCTCTTCAGGCTCCACCAAGTATAATCTAATGGTATTCTCTGCATACATCCAGCATTGCAATACTCCCGAATTGGAATTCACCCATGTACAGGGGGAAAGGGAAACATATCCTAACCGTGATCACCAACACAATCAAGGAAACATGTACAGGCTGACAGAACGCACACTTATTATGTATACAGCATAATAGAAAAGGAATAGTTATCAACAGAATAATTTCTATAGCATGCACTGTCTCCCCGGTGTATCAATTGGCGCTGACAAGGAAGGCATGCTGGCACACTCCACACTCCACTGTCTCTGAGCCAGATGTTGGAACCTGAACCTGCAATTCCACAGCCAGAGTAGTTAGGGCATATAATATACTAAATGAATAATTACTAGGAGCATAAAAGAATCTGTGTTATGCTGCGACAGTAACTTTTTGACATACCTGAAGATGGACTGTGCAGGTAGGGCACGCGACTTCCCTCATTCTGGTACCAGATGCACCACCACCAGATGCTGGACCTTTTGAAGCAGAGATTTCACAATTCTGATGCGCTCATAATCGTATGTAATTTGAACTTGTAAAAGGGATGGAAAGAAACAAGTACCTGAAGACTTGCGGTTTTTCTCCATTTCCTCCTAATCACAACATAATTTTGTTAGAATCATACATATCTTATATATATTATTGCAGCTTCATGATTATCTAGTCTTCATTTGCCTTGTGAATAACCAAAACGATGTGCTATTTACTTCTCATTTGCAACTTCATTAATTTATTTCTTGAATTAAAATGACATGAAACTTGCAGGTAGATTAGTAAAACGTCCTGAAGCATTATCACAGCTTTCATTACAATGAGCGTTACAACAGCAATATTGCCAATCATCATCGGAGAATGTTGGCACTGCCTGTACTGACCTCTTTGGTGCTTTAGTGCCTACATTTACCCTATCAGAACTCAACAAAATATGGAAAAACCAAATTTGGATCTGAAAATTGTCCATCCACAATCTGGTCATGCTTTGGCAAAAGATTATATAGGACACATCAATAAGGAAATGAAATCCTGCCATATTTCTGGCAGTGAACCAAATGCTCCCCCCCCCCCCCCCCCCCATATCTTTTTATAAGGCCTATTAGGATTTCAGAAAATTTTTGAAGGCATACTAGACCATTAGTTCCTCTTACAATATATTATCAATTATATGTGAGGTATGGTACAAATCTATTGATGCATAACATTGGCACTAAACATACATATATTTTGACAGTTGACAGACTGATGGTCAAACTTTACTATGTTTGTCTTTATTTGAATTCTAATATGCCTAACATTTCTGAAATGTAGTACTTTCACAACTCTTGGCTTCAAACCAAGCATGCACAATTAATTCAAGTGCACAGCCACTTAAACGAATATATGACAGGAAAAGCAATATATTACCTTCAGTTTTCTTGCAAGATCTTCATGACTTTGCACAATTGCAGATCTGTTGGCAGCTTCCGTAGCAATGCTAAGCCTTTGAGTGACCTCGGCCTGTATGACATAAGAACTACTATGAACAAATGGCATGCAACTTCACCAACGGAAAATCATAGTTTCCATATAAACCTATCAGAAACTCCTGAACCATTTGATGCAGCTAGGAACTTAATAAAACAGAACTTACAAGTAGCAAAGCAAGAATAGACAAGATGTATTTAAGTTGATACTTGATAAGGCTAGGGAACTGGCTGTTTATTGATGGGATTATTCAACAATGGCTAAACCTAGCAATGGCAGCAGCGGTAGAGCTAGTTCACCCTCCCTGGGAGGCTCTGAACAAGCCGACTCTACTTCTGCTTGACTCCCCTAATCAGACGGCCCTTAGTTATATCCCTTAATGGCCGCGGCTGAGCACTAACAAACTGTGAACCAATCTCCTATTTTCACTCTCCAGATCCTAACTTGTAGCAACAGCCCCCCTAACAGATAACTATGGCCCATAATTAGCCACTAGAGGCTGCTGGCGCCTTCTATCTTCCTGCCGTACTGCTTCCCAATGAAAGCGTCCACAACAATACTAACAAGTAACAATCCAGAAATACATTCTTAAACAAGAATTAGGAAGTAATAATTAGGCAGAGAGAACTGCAATAACCAAATAACCTTATCTATATAGGGTGGGCCCACTCTGAAGTAACATTATGAAAGAAATCAGCAAGACACGCGATATATATAACAGGCAATCCTGGTTCGAAACAGCTAGCAACGAAGAAGTGATGACTAAACTAACAACTACTGGGTAATCTGTTCTAATAATGCTAGTGCCCATAAAATTGGAGTTGAAGCAAAGAGCTAACGGTATAAAACAAACATTGAAGCAAAGTAATTCC
Source organism: Miscanthus floridulus (assembly GCF_019320115.1). Taxonomy (NCBI): domain Eukaryota; kingdom Viridiplantae; phylum Streptophyta; class Magnoliopsida; order Poales; family Poaceae; genus Miscanthus; species Miscanthus floridulus. The sequence goes on along the minus strand of NC_089582.1, from coordinate 133,195,715 downwards.
AATCAATGTAAGAATAAAGAAATTATAAGTAACAATTGAGTAGCAGAACCTACCATGCATCTATCACAAACTCTGACAAGTGGAGCATTATCCTCAGCTGTCAGAGCAATTCTTCCCTGACTGCATTTGTCACAAAAGATTTCACCACAGTTCCGACAATGATGCTGCGAGAAAGGAACCCATCTCCAGGCATTAGAATTTTACCATAAGAGATAATGAATGCAAGGACAAATATGCTAATATAGATTACCCTGCGATTGAAAGGGCTAAAATCAACGGCACACGAGTGGCACTTCTTGGCAACCTCATCTGGGACCTATAAGGTACAAAATTAAATGTATTGCAGAAACTTAACAAAATTACAAGTGAAGAAAAAAAAATCATAAGATTAGAAAGGGTGATACATTGATACAATATAATAAATATTGTCAAGAACTTGGAATAAGATCAATAACACCGACATATTAACATATAATTAATAGAACTGAAGCACAAACATGAGCTGACAAAATGTTCAATGAAAGGTTAGAAAATACAGATAGCCAACTATATGCATGTAGCAGTAGCAGGGAAGCAGACATTCTTATAAAAAATAACATGCAAACAATATAAGCGATGAAATAGCTTAAACCACAATGGTTCCAAGAATATTGAAAGTATAAGTAGTCAACGCATAATACAGCTCAGGCTCAGCATACCCAATGGTCTTTCACTTCATCAACAGGTTTTGTAAACATCCAATCAAAACCTTTCTTTTTCTCATTTGATTGTACTGAAGGTTTGCCAGTTTCCACTGCTCCTTTGCTTCTTGCATCTCCACCTATCTCCTTAAACTAATTATACGGAAGCACAAAGTTAAGAAGTGCTGCTCAATTCATCAAAAGGCAAAATTGCTTAAAGCATTGCATGAATAAATAATCCACTGAACAAAATAGACCGCCAGGAAAATAATTTAAAGTTTTCTGCAGCCTATATTTGTGCTGAAAATTACATAATAAAAAACAGGACCGTTTCTATAGAAAAAAGATTAAAATCCATCTGATATCCAAGTCATCCAATTTGTATCCCTTTTAAAGGGCGTACCCAGTGCAGAGAGCTCCCGCTCTGTGCGGGGTCTGGGGAAGGGTGTCAGTGGCAAGCCTTACCCTCACTTGTGCAATGCGAGGAGACCGTGACTCGAACCCGGGACCTTCCGGTCACAGGCAGTAAGATTCTACCGCTTGCACCAGGCCCGGGAACTAAGTTATACATGATCCAATGAGTATGAAATTTTTACTACAGTTCAAGCATACAATAATTCGCCCACCATAAAAATTTCACCACAATTGGACCATAGAAGCTACAACTATGAATTATTCTAATTAATTACAGAAAAGCATAGATCTAAAACTACAACAAAAACTTTGTACTAAATCATACCATATTATATGTTCACTGTGTAGATCTACTCATGTGGAGTTCAACAGAATTGGATTTTCCATTTTATGATTTTTCTGTGATTTACTATGATTTTTCAAAGATTCAGCGAAAATAAATAAAAAAAAAAGACAAAACTACGGTCACTGTAGCAAAACCACCGTCCAAAACCGCTTGGGGGGTTATTTGACCGGTTTTGGAAATTTCAAGGGGTTGAAAATCCGGTTTTATAGTTTGGGGGTGAAGTAGTCCACCTTGAATAGTTGAGGGGGTTATGTAGACTTTTTCCTTACAGGTTATGTGTTACGTCTCATTTAGCAATGTGGAAAACTAGAATACAATTTTATCTGCTTTATAGAAGTTTATTTGGAAACTATTTAAGTTTTGTTTTCTCCTCTAACTACTATTCCTATTGATTACTTTTGGTATTGAGGAGATATAAATTTATACAATCCATAATCAATAGGGGTAAACCATGAAAAGAACTAAAACATGAACTCCTTACTTAGTATATATGTGAAAGATGATAAACATGTTGGACTAGATGAAGTTCCATCTTAAAATTGATGCATGCTAGCAGATAGGATTAAGGCCCCGTTTGGCAGAGCTTCCCTTCACTAGTGAAGCCAATTTTTTTGGCTTCAACTCCACGAACAGCTCCACCAGTGGAGCTGAAGCGGTTTTAGTAAACCATTTGGCAAAATGGCTTCCCTGTGAGAGCATGTTTTTAGGGGCCTGGAGGAGGAGCCGGGAGAAGCCACTTTTTTTGGCTCCATCCCACCCCAAATCACTGTGAGAGCATGTTTTTAGGGGCTTCACCAGTGAAGCTATTTCACTTTACCCCGTTTGGCAGAAAACGGCTCCTGAAGCCGGTGGAGAAGCCCTGCCAAACGGGGCCTAAATCTTCCGGCTTCTCATTACAGATTTAGTTCAGATATGAAGCAACAACAAAGACAAATAAGACTGGAAGCAAAAAGATGTATATATAAAGAAACTAAGGCATCATCACAGAAGCATCTTGCTAGTAGGAAATATGAGGCTAAGGGCGCATTTAGTTCCGAAATTTTTTGGCTTTTGGCTACTGTAGCACTTTCGTTTGTATTTGGCAAAAAATGTCCAATTATGGACTATTTAGGCTTAAAAGATTCGTCTCGCCAATTACAGGTAAACTGTGCAATTAGTTATTCTTTTTACCTACATTTAATGCTCCATGCATGTGCCGCAAGATTTGATGTGACGGGAAATCTTGAAATTTTTTTGTTTTTGGGTGGGAACTAAACAGGGACTAAATACTATCAGGGACAGGAAAAACAGTGTTGCTGCAATACCTGCACTGTTGCTGCTGTCACAGTGTCAAGCATAGTATTGGAAGTATAACTGCTTGACTTCAGCCTAATTCTCTTTGGTTCAACATCCACTGATGTCTTCGCCCAGAATGCAAATGTAGTTGCATCCAAAACCTAAATTAGCAGAGCAAACAAACAATAATATAAAAACTGTAATGAATTTGTGTTGTACAAAGATACAAATATCGTCTTCATAAGAAGAAGTTGGCCAACTCACCTCCCATCTTGTCAGTGAATCAAGCAGATAAATCCTTAGGGTCCTGCTTGTAATCGGATCAAGCATGCGAATTCCATCGAGACCAATCTGCAACACCACCGTCAAGACATTACATGTACCAAAATGGCAGTTGCTTTTATTTGTTATAATTTATAAACAACAAATACTAGATGTGGGTTCAATGAGTTACAGGAATTCCCAAGGAAAATTAGTGAATTCTAGAATAATATCATCAAGACCTCCCAGTCTTCAAACAAATGTTGCCAATGATGCATAATTTCATCAAGATTATTATCACTGTACCTGGCAAAGCACATCAGTAGGGTTCCCAGCACCCTCTGGCAGCAGCTTAACCCGAAACTTCTGTGCACCACCACTCGCATCCTCATGTGTTTCGGCCTTTGGAAGGGCCTTTGCGATCACCCCGTAGCTCCCACCCTCTCCGCCACCGCCACCGCCACCACTGCCCCACGATTGCTCCTCCCATCCAGATGGGGCACTAATCGACCGCCCATAGTCATCAGATGGGGCACTGATAGACCTTCCGTAGTCATCAAACAGGGCGGATCCCGACCGCGCAGGGGCCGTGCCGCGCGCCCCGTACGGCTCCGAGCCACCGCCGCCGCTGTACGCGTACGCGCCCTCGTTCAGGTAATCCTCGTTGTCGTACCCCGCGGCCGGCGGCTGGTACCCGCCCCCGTAGTACGGGGCGTCGTAGGGCAGCGGCACGGGGTTGGGCTCCGGAGGCGGCGGGGCCGTGGTCTGGATGGGCGGCGGCGTGTAGGTGTAGTACGCCTCCGGCGGGTAGGTCGTGGGGTTGGTGTTGTAGGGCGGGTACCCGGCGCCATGCTGGGGCTGGGGCGGCGGCTGCGCGTATGCCGGGGCGGAGGGTGGTTGCGAGTAGGTTGGGGCGGAGGGCGGCTGGTCGGGGTAGCCGCTGCCGAGAGAGTAGGGTGGCGCGGAGGCGTAGCCCCCCGCCACTGCACCCGGCGCCGGGGCGTCGGTGGCTGCTGGATAGGGGTTCGAGCCGGGAGGCGCGTACTGGTGCTGGTAGTAGTGGCCGGAGGGGGCGGAGGACGCGTAGTCGCCGCTCCCGTGCTGCATCTCCGGTGGCTGATCGGACGGGGGGCTTGGGCTCGAGGCCGGTGGCGCCTTCGCCGACGAGGGGGATCCCCCGACGAGGTGGACGGCGAATTTGATTCGATTCGTTGGGTCTCGTTCGCGTTTGCGTTTGTTGCACGGGGAAAGGAAGGCGGAAAAAAGGTGGGGTTGCTTCGGGAGGGGGAGGTTGACGTGTTGGTTTTCAGGCTATCCGCTCACTCGTTCGTCTCTATTTTCATATCTTAAAAAAAATATTATATTCTAGTCATCGAGATTTTCTATTTTACTCATTTTTCTCGTACCCGTCTTATCTCTATCTCATACTCTATACCCACTATTTCATATTTTATTCCCCTCCCTCCCCTTTCTCTCTCTCCACTACAGTGCGCTATAGTGTTTAACGCGCCTCCCTCGCCTGCGCTGTCTGTAGCGGTGGCAGGCCCGGTCGGTACGCTAGCGCGCGCGTTGTAGGCGCATGGTACGCCACCGCTAGCGTACCGGCCGTTTTACCAGGCAGTGGTGCAGATAGCCTCAGCTCTGGGATTTTTTATTCGTTTTGGAGCGTGACGTTCGTGATAACCGTTTGATTTGGCCGGATGGTGGAAGTGGACGGTGGTGATTGATTTGTGGTGGATTCAGTCTCGCTCTTCGCGGGAGTTCGCCTGTCGCGTCGTCGTAACCTTTTTTTTGCAATTTGGCCCTTTTTTTAATAAAATTTACGTTTAACCCCATGGGCGACGTTAAATGATCTTTAGACCCCTGGGGTTGGCGCCGTTGCCTATGGCGTCGAGATAACACATCTCGGCGCCGTAGGTCTTGGCGTCGAGATGCCTCATCAGGAAAAACGGGGCATCCAAGTGGCGCTGACGTGGCAGGTAGGTCGACGCCACGAACCCTAGAGCCGAGGTCGGAGCCACAGATCTTGGCGCCGACCTCGGAGCCATAGGTCTCGGCGTCGACCTCGGAGCCATAGGTCTCGGCGTCAACCTCGAAGCCAAGATCCACAGCGCCGAGCTCGGATTCAAAACCCACGCCAAAGTTTCCCTAGCCAAGGCTCCTTTCATTTCTTCCTTCTTGTTCTTGGGTTTTTCTCTCCCCAAACCACCAAATCTCTTGAATCAGGCAATTTGATCTTAGAAAGTTGGATTTGATCCATAGATCTTCAAGAGCAAGGTATGTTCTCTCCCTCCTCATTTTTTACACATTGGTTTTGTATATATTATGTGTATTTTGCAACCCTAAATACATTAGTACTTATTGTTTAAAGTGATTATTAATTTTTTGTATTATATAATGGTAGGACGCCAAGGCATGGTAAAGTTAGTAAACCAAGGTAATCTTTGTCAATCGTGTTATATTATTGGTTCATTTATGTGCAACAAATAAAAACTCCTAGGTTTATGGTTTAATGGTTATTGCTTTCGGTTCTTAGAACAAAATTGGTTTATTTGTTGTTATGGCCGGATGACCGGAAATGTCTTTAACCCATTGCCTCTGTCTAGTGGTGTTCCATTGTCCATGTGCTTTTGCGGTGATCCTTACAAGGTAGTGAAGTCCGATGAAGAGGACACGTATAGACAGAGGTATTCGATGTGTGTCAATTTTGTCTTTGAGCCTACACTTCGTCAGCGCCGCATTAACAAGATGGTGGGAAATTGATGTTGTGTAATAATTATTGAGTCTGTCTACTACACAACCATGTGTTTTATGCAGTTTCAACATATATTTTTTTTTCACCATAAGATTAAGATCCAACAACATTTACACTTCTTCTACCTCCAGCCTCCAGCCTCCACAGATCATAGATCATAAAAAAATCTATGGAAGGACGAATCATAGATCCACCGCCGCCGCCATGGCCGACGCGGGTGCCACCGCCACTGCCATGGCCGGCGCGGGTGCAAGCGTCGGGGTGAGCTCGCCGGTTGCCGTCGCCGACGCCGGTGGTCACCGGTGAGAAAGAGAGAGGGAGAGATACAAAAAAATCCATGTGTTTTTTTGCTAAAACACACGTATGTTGTATAGCATTTCTATAATTATTTTGTCATATAAAGTCATGCATAATTTATTTGGTGTGTAACATTTGAATGTATTGAAAACCCTCCACCGCTCTGTGATTTTGAGCACTGGATCGACACTGAAATCAAGGCAGAAGACAAGAAGTGGATACAGAAACTCTTACGGTGGGAGGCAGAGGACAAGGAGTTGATTGAGAGGAGACACAAAGAGGTGGCTGTAGAAAAGGAGCACAAGGAAGAGGAGGAAAGGAGGCGTGTTGCTACGTACAGGGAGGAGAGGAAGAAGAAGCTTGAGCGTGCGCGCTGAGCGAAATCAGCGATGGTGGAGAATCCTGATGCCCTGAGGAAGGGAAAGTGGCCTCGTTGCACTCAGTAATCTCCATGACTTACAAGTTGTATGGTTTATTAATCAACAATGTTGTCTAGTCTTGGACTTTTTATTATGTTGTCATGTACTGCACTTTAATTATGGACGTACTTAGGATATTTACTGCGTTATTTAGTTTGTCGGCATATACTTCTATTATCAATGTGTCGTGTAATATGCCCTAATATTGGACTTTTCCTTGTGTTGTTGTTTTTATTATTTATGGTCATAATATTTATTTTTATATTGCAGAGGTAGTGAAATGAGTTCATATACTGCAAATAAAACATAACGAACTAGTGCATTACATGATTCGACACACACAACATATGAAATGGCATGTGAGAACATGTGTCAAACTAGGGTACAGAGGTCCTCAACTAAACCTAACATGCCTTAGGTGATTGAAGCGAACAACAAGCACATGAAATGGCATGAGAGAACATGTACCAAACAAGGGTACATAGGTCATTCGACTAAACCTAACATGCCTTAGGTAATTAAAGGAATCAACAAGCACATGGATGTGGCATGTGAATAAGATAGGTTCCTCCTAGTAGTGTGGCCACATAGCAAATTGTGTTGCACCTTCTCCATAGTATCCTCCCATTGTTGGTGGTGGTGGTGGCGGGGGTGGCGGCGGAGTCCCCTGTTCTTGTGATTAGGGCAGGTCTAGTATGGATCATTGCAGAGTGCCTCCCGTGAACCAGTACCATTGTTGTTGTCGTCGTCTTCATCGTCCTTGTAATCGCTACTAACTTCCCTTTCTAGCTCGAAGATACGGTTCTGCAGGTAGTAGATGTACTGCTGATGCGGATAAATTAGACGATGATTGACCCACCTAGTGAACCCACAATTTTCTTTGGACTCGAAAGACTACATTAAGTATGTCATGTAAGTTGTAGTGCAATCGAGAAACATATTTAACAAACAAATAGTAATAGTAATTATCCATGCTCGCGGGCATTTGAAGAAGCGGCAGCCTCCATCCATTCCCTCGGTGAACATCTGCACTAAGCAGTCCTCACCATGCATGCATTTGTGCCAATCTTCTTTTCGGTTATCGTATCATCTGAGAGGACACTCTTTGATAAAATCACTCTTGCTCTCGGGGGGAAATTGACTAACCGGTTCCTCAAAGAAATCAGGACCAAGAGACCCTCCCACACTATAGGAGTTCCCTTCATCCCCCCTTCCCCCCCCCCCACTGTTGAAACCCTTTCCTCTAGAAGACCCTCCAGACATTCGTACTCCAATGAAAATAAATACTAGTTTTGGTTTTGGTTAGCAATGCATCCCGCAACACATATATATATAGGCGGAGACAGGTTTATTATCCGTTGTATTGTGTTGTAACTGTTCTTGGAAAGCCTACTTAGAATCACTGAAAAGTCTACATCAAAGGACACTGAAAAGCCTAGATTTCTTGACTGAAAGCCTACTCAAATTCACACTTCAATCACTGTTTCAAGGCAGACTAAAAAGCCTATTTCAAAGCTCAACTGAAAAGGCTACATTCGTATGCGCAATCAATGCATCTGTAAAACTCTGTGTATGATACGACGGTGACATGTTAAATCACTATAAAGGCTAGATGCTATAGGTGTACTGCACACATGTACTTTAGCTAGAAAATTTCGGTAGAGTTTCTCCTATTTTTTGATGCAATCCATACACAAATATGACATGAATATATAACCTCAATACAACATGTTCAGATATACAAATATATACAACATTCATCTCAAACCATATACATGAGCATATTAATAGTGTACACAATCCATAATTATAGTCCATAAAGTTCATAGTAGTCCATACAGTCCATAATAATAGTCCATACAACACATAATAGTTCAAAATAAAAGTCCATAATAGTCTATAATAACTTCTACCACAAAATCCTACTACAAAGTCTACCACAAAGTCTACCAAATGCCCTCAATGCCTTCTAGTCTTCCCCTTACCCTTGTGGCTAAGAGAGTCGGTGCCTAGAGTCAAAGGGTCAAGCGGACGGCGTCGCCTAGTGCCTGCAGGTTGCGTAGGTTGAGTCGACAGAGCATCCTATAGCTGAGATGGTCCAAGCTCCTCATAACCACGCTCCTCCTCATCCTCGTCCTTGCCTTTGTGGCCCTAAAAAGTATCCACAGCAGCACGGGACGAGCTCTGGCCTCCCGAAGAAGTACCTCCATGAGTTGAAGTACCGAGCCATACACTCATGTCCGAGAGTCCCGTGGCTGGTGCGTGTGCCTCCATCGTCGCTCTAGTCCCACAACCACAATGAGCAGTAGCACGGCCCAGCCGACGTGCTAACCTCTAGAGTTCAAAATTTTATTAGTCACGCACAATTCAATATGGTTTGCATGTCAAACTAGTGGATGTTGCTATTCAAACTTATTGTAAGTTTCGTGTCATTGCCCTATCGTGCACGCCTGTTTTTTAGAAGTGTTCGATGTCAAGCATGGACTATTTTAAAGTGTTGTCCTGCAAACAACGGCATTAACCGTTACACCGCTAAAATTAGAGGAACCATGGTCTATATGCATTGCTATTAAGTGTTCATTCGCTAAAACTATAGATATCATGGTCTTTATGTGGTACCAGTAAGTTCTAAATCTCTTAAAACATGGCTATCTTGGTATTAAGTGTTGATTCACTAAAATTATAGATATCATGGTCTTTATGTGTTACCAATAAGTTCTAAATCACTAAAAACATAGCTATCTTGGTATTAAGTGTTGATTTGCTAAAATTAAAGATATCATGGTCTTTATGTGTTACCAATAACTTCTAAATCTCTAAAAATATAGCTATCTTTGTATTTAAATGATGGGATTAGAGTTGACATTATCACTCAGTCCAAGATCGGTGTAGCCTCCATCTGTGTCCCTGCCCTCGTTGCAAGGTCACACGACATATCTTCATCATCCGAGGACTCAATGTCAGCATAGTCTACTTGGGTCCATTGCCCCTTTAGCTTGGTCCTTGTTGCAGGTGTGTACCAAGATAGGTATGCTATGAAGTTGTTGTTCATGTGCGGCTGGTTGTTGATGTACAAGTTCTCATGTAGGAGGTCCCACTGGTCGATGTAGTCACAACTCACAATGGAAGGTCTCGAAGTCCGTCTCCTTTTTCTACTTCTGGCGATCGATCCTGTAGGTAAACATAAATGAATATGCAAATTTTTAGGCCCAAACACGATATCTTAACAAAATAAAATCAATTGAAGACAATAAACTTATAGAGGATAACATTACGCATGTCTTAAAAAGCAAATAATTTTTTGAACAGTTTGAAGATGCTTACTTGCGTAAGTCTATGGATGTCGTGAATGGCTCCATGGGTCACTCCTGCCTCAACCCAAACTAGCGTGCAACCCTGTGTGGCAGGTGGAACTCAACCACATAGAAATAGTTCAGCGGGCACCGCATCAGGTACAGGTCTTCGTCCTCGCTGCACATGGTGCTCAACCCAATGTGCTGGAACTGTTGGTTGTCGTACGGCTCCCAAGTAACCTACGAATGATTTATTAGTGAATTAGTGCTTACATTGCAAAACCAAATTAGTATGTCAAATGCAACTAACTCACCATCCCCAGCGTAAAGTGTGTCAAGCTCATTGCCGAACTCGATGTAGGCGCATTTGCTTTAGGCGAAGGGACCCTTCACCTAGTCTCAAAGGTACGCATACGTCGAGTGACGTCACGTGCCAGGCACCTGGAACCAGTCATGAGGAGGCAGAACTGTGGGCTGTCCCACCGGTAGATGTGACCACATCCAAAGCTAAAGCAGTTAAACATAGCCTCCTAGCGAGGAGTTCTGCAAACTTCGGCGGCACGCCTCGCAAAGCTGGTAGAACAGGAACCCCAACACTCTAGAAGCCCAGCTATAGCCCCTTGCCGTGTCCCAATCAATGAGACAAGGGAGGTACATCCACAACGTGGTGTCTCCCGTCCTATTGTAGAAGAGAACACAACCAAACAGGTGCATGATCCATGCCCTGCAGTAGTAGGTAACAGTCTACTCATCTACAAAGTCAGGACACTGACCAAAGTTCTGCCTTAGCCAGCTGATGTGTACTTCGGAGGTGCGAGTACTCAGTGTCTATGGAGGAAGCTCTCTCCCGAGGAAGAGCTACACATGAGCTCTCCAACCACTAGTAGCGCACCGGCTGATAACTGCCCAACCTCTTATACGGAGACCGAGGAACTTCTACACGTCCTGAAGAGTAACAATCATCTCACTGCAAGGAAGGTGGAAGCTATGAGTCTCTAGCCTCCACCTATAAAACAAAGACCAAGTACTATGATCATGTGCTCATCGATAAGCGAAAATATAAGTGTAAGTGGATTAGTTCATAGTTATTTTACCTGTCGACTAGAGCTAAGATTGTCGCGGGGTTGATGGCGGGCAACCAACGGCGAACCTAGAACGATACAATGTCCAGGCCATCCCTCTCAAGGAGAGGAGTGTACCTATCATCGTATCACTTGTCCTCGAACCTATCATGGGTTCAAGGATGAAGAGGGTGTAGCTCCTATAAACAACGGAATTTATTAGATTAATACATGAACATAAATACATATGCAGTGCAAAAAAAATAAAGAAGCGGAACTGAATAAGTTACCTCCCCCTCTGTGGTAAGTCGTCCTTAGTGGTGCTCCTCGTAGTATGGATCCAGCAGGTGGAATGGCTCCATCTTACAAAAATTTGAGAAAGTCCAGATTAGTTAAATGTAAAGAAAAAAATGAACTCTTCCATACTAGTAAACATGCTTATCAAATTGGACAATTAAAAAATGAAGTACATTGAACAACATTGACAATTCATAAATGAGGTTCTAAAAGGATCAAGATGCCAAGGAGGGGGTGAATTGGGCTAATTCTAAATTTTCTTGCAATAATTAAAGCCTACGGTTAGCCCAATTAACCCCTTGTGCCTAGAAAAGTGTTTATATTAATCTAACGCACAAAAGACTTGCAACCTATGTTCCAAACTTACTCTAGCATGGCAATTCTATGAATGTAACAACAAGTATTGAATTGCTCAAAGTAAATAGAGAGAGAGGAACGCGGTGATGTTTTGCCGAGGTATCAGAGAGTCACCACTCCCCACTAGTCCTCGTTGGAGCACCCGCATAAGGGTGTAGCTCCCCCTTGATCCATGCAAGGATCAAGTGCTCTCTACGAGTTGATTCTTCGACACTCCGTCGCAGTGAATCACCCACAACCGCTCACAACTTGAGTTGGGTTACCCACAAGCTCTGCTGGGTGATCACTAAGCTCCCAATCACCACCAAGCCGTCTAGGTGATGGCGATCACCAAGAGTAACAAGCACGGACTCTCACTTGACCATGTGAAGCCTAATGAGAACGATGGATGCACACTTTGCTAATCTTGATTCACTAATGTGGCTACTCTCTTGGATTCTCAAATCTCAATCATCTCACTAGGACCTTGCTCTTCTTGGCACTCACAAACATGTTTCTCAGCTGTTGTGATGAGGACATCCTCCACTATTAACCGCTGGCAAAGACGCAACAAAGGGGCCAAGTGGCCTAGTTGTAGTCGGGCGGCGACCGTGTGAGCCTCTGAATAATCCCACATTGCTTAGCTTGGGAGGAGGAAGCCACCTTAAAAGGGAGAGCCACCCTTCCCCTATTGGACTAGTCTTTTAGGGACATTGGGCCTTTCCCCGAGTGGGTGTGCCTGAGAACTGTTGGGGTCTGGGTAGCCTTAATTTATTGGGCCTCGGCCAACCCCACTTGGGCCAGATGCATCATTTGGTATCAGAGCTGGGCCCTTGTTTAAGGGGGTGGGAATGATGAGGACATCCTCCACTATTAACCGCTGGCAAAGATGCAACAAAGGGGCCAAGTGGCCTAGTTGTAGTCGGGCGGCGACCGTGTGAGCCTCTGAATAATCCCACCTTGCTTAGCTTGGGAGGAGGAAGCCACCTTAAAAGGGAGAGCCACCCTTCCCCTATTGGACTAGTCTTTTAGGGACATTGGGCCTTTCCCCGAGTGGGTGTGCCTGAGAACTGTTGGGGTCTGGGCAGCCTTAATTTATTGGGCCTCGGCCAACCCCACTTGGGCCGGATGCATCATGTTGGAATGAGCAAAAGTAACTCCACACACAAGTGGAGCTTCTATTTATAACAAGGGCTGAAAAACGAACCGTTATGTGCCTCTGCGGGGTGACCGGACGCTCCGGTCAGTTCAACCTGCACACCAGTGATTAAGTGTTGACCGGACGCTCGCAGCGTCCGATCATCACTGACCGGACGTGTCCGGTCGCATTTAACCCTCACTGGAACCTTACTGTACTCGACCGGACACTGAACCCCCAGGGTCCAGTCAGTACTGACCGAACACGTCCGATCGTAGATTTTCCCTTCCGAAACCTTACTAGAGTCGACCGGACGCTGGCCCTCAGCGTCCGGTCACTCGACCACTCAGCTTCCGATCACGCCAGACGCAATCTCCTTGGTCAAATGAACTAACCAGACCCTGCAGCCAGCGTCCGGTCTGACCGGAGCCAGCGTTCGGTCAGCATTTGACCCTCCATTCACTTCTAACTCTCGATCATATGTGAATAAAGTTTGCTCCAAAGGATCTTAGGCATATGTAGGAGCTACCTAGTGCTAGTTTTAATAAGTGTGCACCACACCTAACTCACTAGACTCATTTAGGTCAAGCTACCCGTCCATACCCCCCTTAATAGTACGGCCAAAGGAAAAACAAAGTCCTAAACTACTCTAAGTGTCTCTCCAACTCCAATCGACACTTAAAACTAGTCATCCTTAACCTTGACGTCCATCCTTTGAAAACCGAAACAATTTCCATCGTAGGGGCATGACCACCTTGATTGCCCAATTGATCTCCATTACCATGACCTAACTTAATTGCCTCTACAAAACACACATTAGTCATAATAATCTTGTATTGTCATTAATCACCAAAACCCAACTAGGGGCCTAAATGCTTTCAATCTCCCTCTTTTTGGTGATTGATGATAATACCACCTCGAGTATGTGAAAGAGTGAGGTTTTTGACATGCTTGGTTCATATAAGCTTTTGTCAATAAGAACAAAGTAGTTAGGCAAGCTTATATGACCCAAGCCAACACGATGTACTCAAAAGATATGAAATAAGAATGAGGACAAGTGGTGAAGCTCATTTGCATCGGAGTAAAGCGCGAAAGCAAAAGCAAATGAGCATAACACAAGTGATATGACATATAAAGGAATTCAAAGTAGAGAGCACAGATGTCATATATTACAATCACATAGATATTACTATCACATAGATATAATAGTATGCATGAAGGTAGACACACGAATGCATAATAGTAATAGTGTATCACACAAATAAAACTCCAAATGTATATAATAGACTAATAGCTAACTAAGCTCCCCCTAAAAGTCGCTCCCCCTGAGTCTACATACTCAAACCCTCTCCCCCTTTGGCGTCAAACACCAAAACCTAAGGGTCGGTCAGTGGGGCTACAACGGACGAGCCAGGCGCTGAGGTATGAGGGGCAAGCTAGAACTGGGCGCCATCATCATCTGACCCTGAGCTCTGTACTGACTGACCCTCTATGGCTGGAAGCATCACTGAAGCGGTCTGGGTCTGAGGGGGTAGGTGCTGCCTGTGATGTTGCTGGTATGTCTATCGTAGGATCTAAAGATGCGACAGAAGAAGGGAGCCTCTAAGTAGTCACGTCAACGGGAGCTGCTGTAGAAGGACCTGGGACATGCATATGTGGCGGTGTAGGCATCCCTATCAACTCGCTAAAAGATGCTCCAAGACTCCTGGAGACTGACGTGTTAGGCACAAATAGCGAGGGTGACTGATCCGGTGTGAAGCCCGTCTAAAGTGGTGTGAACTGCGGGGCTACCACTAGCGAGGATAACCACTGGGACACTTGTACTGTG